>NW_027276736.1:0-35717 GCF_030028105.1 Mobula birostris | reverse complement strand
GAGAGGTTGTGTGGAGAGGAGAGAGAGTGTGTAGAGAGGAGCGATGTGTAGAGGGGAGAGAGATTGTGTAGAGGGGAGAGAGCTTGTGTGTAGAGGAGAGAAGTTGTGTAGAGCGGGGAGAGGCTGTGTAGAGCGGGGAGAGGCTGTGTGGAGAAGAGAGAGATTGTGTAGAGAGTAGAGGGGCTGTGTAGAGGGGAGAGAGGCTGTGTAGAAAGGAGAGAGGCTCCGTAGAGGAGAGAGAGGCTGAGTAGTGGGGAGAGAGGGTGTGTAGAGGGGAGAGAGGCTGTGTAGAGGGGAGAGAGGCTGTGTAGAGGGGAGAGAGGCTGTGTAGAGAGGAAAGAGGTTGTGTAGAGAGGAGACAGGTTGTGTAGAGAGCAGCGAGGATGTGTAGAGGGGCGAGAGAGCGTGTGGAAAGCAGTGATGTTGTGTAGAGAGGAGAGAGGCTGTGTAGGCGGGAGAGAGGCTGTGTAGGCGGGAGAGAGGCTGTGTAGAGTGGAGAGAGGCTGTGTAAAGGGGAGAGAGGGTGTGTAGAGATGAGGGAGGATATGTAGAGAGGAGACCGGTTGTGTAGAGGGGAGAGAGATTGTGTAGAGAGGTGTGAGGTTGTGTAGAGAGGAGAGAGGGTGTTTAGAGAGGAGCGAGGACGTGTAGAGAGAAGAGAGGGTGTGTAGAGAGGAGCGATGTTGTGTAGAGGGGGGAGATGGTGTGTCGAGCGGAGAGCGGTTGTGTAGAGGGGAGAGAGATTGTGTAGAGAGGAGTGAGGTTGTGTAGAGAGGAGCGATGTTGTGTAGAGAGGTGAGAGGGTGTGTAGAGTGCAGAGAGGGTGAGAAGAGAGGAGCGAAGATGTGTAGAGAGCAGAGAGTCTGTGTAGAGAGGAGAGAGGTTGTGTAGAGAGGAGAGAGGCTGTTTTGAGAGGAGAGAGTGTGAGTAGTCGGAGCGATGATGTGTAGATGGGAGCGATGATGTGTTTTAGAGAAGAGCAATGTTGTGTAGAGAGGAGAGAGAGTGTGTAGAGGGGAGAGAGGGTGTGCAGAGAGGAGCAATGTTGCGTCGAGTGGAGAGAGAGGTTGCGTAGAGAGGAGAGAAGTTGTGGAGCGAGGAGAGAGGCTGTGTAGAGGGGAGAGAGGGTGTGTAGAGAGCAGTGAGGTGGTGTAGAGAGGAGAGAGGCTGGGTAGAGAGGAGAGAGGCTGTGTAGAGAGGAGAGAGGCTGTGTAGAGGGGAGAGAGGGTGTGTAGAGAGGAGAGAGGGTGTGTAGAGAGGAGAGAAGTTGTGTAGAGAGGAGAGAGGCTGTGTAGAGAGGAGAGAGAGTGTGTAGAGAGGAGAGACGTTTAGAGGGGTGAGAGATTGTGTAGAGGGGAGAGAGCTTGTGTGGAGAGGAGAGAAGTTGTGTAGAGCGGGGAGAGGCTGTGTAGAGAAGAGAGAGATTGTGTGGAGAGGAGAGAGGCTGTGTAGAGGGGAGAGAGGCTGTGTAGAGAGGAGAGAGACTGCGTTGAGAGGACAGAGGTTGCGTAGAGGGGAGAGAGGCTGTGTAGTGGGGAGAGAGGGTGTGTAGAGGGGAGAGAGCCTTTGTAGAGTTGCGAGAGGCTGTGTAGAGTGGAGAGAAGGTGTGTAGAGAAGAGAGAATTGGTGTAGAGAGGAGAAAGGTTGTGTGGAAAGCAGTGATGTTGTGTAGAGAGGAGAGAGGCTGTGTAGAGGAGAGAGAGGCTCTAGAGGGGATAGAGGCTGTGTAGAGTGGAGAGAGGCTGTGTAAAGGGGAGAGAGGGTGTGTAGAGATGAGGGAGAATATGTAGAGAGAAGAGCGGTTGTGTAGAGGGGAGAGAGTCTGTGTAGAGAGGAGGGGGGTTGTATAGAGAGGCGAGAGGCTGTTTTGAAAGGAGAGAGTGTGAGTAGTCGGAGCGATGATGTGTAGATGGGAGCGATGATGTGTTTTAGAGAGGAGCAATGTTGTGTAGAGAGTAGAGAGAGTGTGTAGAGGGGAGAGAGGGTGTGCAGAGAGGAGCAATGTTGCGTCGAGTGGAGAGATGTTGCGTAGAGAGGAGAGAGGTTGTGTAGAGAGGAGAGGGGTTGTGTAGAGAGGAGAGAGGTTGTGTAGAGAGGAGCAATGTTGTGTAGAGAGGGTGTGCAGAGAGGAACGATGTTGTGCAGAGAGGAGAGAGGGTCTGTCGAGGGGTGAAAATTTGTGTAGAGCGGAGAGAAGTTGTGTAGAGGGGAGAGAGGCTGTGTAGAGAGGAGAGAGGCTGTGTAGAGAGGAGAGAGGCTGTGTAGAGGGGAGAGAGGGTTTGTAGAGGGGAGAGAGGGCTTGTAGCGGGGAGAGAGGTTGTGTAGAGAGGAGCGATGTTGTGTAGAGAGGTGAGAGGGTGTGTAGAGTGCAGAGAGGGTGAGAAGAGAGGAGCGAAGATGTGTAGAGAGCAGAGAGTCTGTGTAGAGAGGAGAGAGGTTGTGTAGAGAGGAGAGAGGCTGTTTTGAGAGGAGAGAGTGTGAGTAGTCGGAGCGATGATGTGTAGATGGGAGCGATGATGTGTTTTAGAGAGGAGCAATGTTGTGTAGAGAGGAGAGAGAGTGTGTAGAGGGGAGAGAGGGTGTGCAGAGAGGAGCAATGTTGCGTCGAGTGGAGAGAGGTTGCGTAGAGAGGAGAGAGGTTGTGGAGCGAGGAGAGAGGCTGTGTAGAGGGGAGAGAGGGTGTGTAGAGAGCAGAGAGGTGGTGTAGAGAGGAGAGAGGCTGGGTAGAGAGGAGAGAGGCTGAGGAGAGAGGCTGTGTAGAGGGGAGAGAGGGTGTGTAGAGGGGAGAGAGGGTGTGTAGAGAGGAGAGAGGGTGTGTAGAGAGGAGAGAAGTTGTGTAGAGAGGAGAGAGGCTGTGTAGAGAGGAGAGAGGCTGTGTAGAGAATACAGAGGCTGTGTAGAGGGGAGAGAGGTTGTGTAGAGAGGAGAGAGAGTGTGTAGAGAGGAGAGACGTGTAGAGGGGAGAGAGATTGTGTAGAGGGGAGAGAGCTTGTGTGGAGAGGAGAGAAGTTGTGTAGAGCGGGGAGAGGCTGTGTAGAGAAGAGAGAGATTGTGTGGAGAGGAGAGAGGCTGTGTAGAGGGGAGAGAGGCTGTGTAGAGAGGAGAGAGACTGCGTTGAGAGGACAGAGGTTGCGTAGAGGGGAGAGAGGTTGCGTAGAGGGGAGAGAGGCTGTGTAGTGGGGAGAGAGGGTGTGTAGAGGGGAGAGAGCCTTTGTAGAGTTGCGAGAGGCTGTGTAGAGTGGAGAGAAGGTGTGTAGAGAAGAGAGAATTTGTGCAGAGAGGAGAAAGGTTGTGTGGAAAGCAGTGATGTTGTGTAGAGAGGAGAGAGGCTGTGTAGAGGAGAGAGAGGCTCTGTAGAGGGGAGAGAGGCTGTGTAGAGTGGAGAGA
This sequence comes from Mobula birostris, assembly GCF_030028105.1. NCBI lineage: Eukaryota > Metazoa > Chordata > Chondrichthyes > Myliobatiformes > Myliobatidae > Mobula > Mobula birostris. The sequence continues at coordinate 32,330 of NW_027276736.1, read as the reverse complement.
GGCTGTGTAAAGGGGAGAGAGGGTGTGTAGAGATGAGGGAGAATATGTAGAGAGAAGAACGGTTGTGTAGAGGGGATAGAGATTGTGTAGAGAGGAGTGAGGTTGTGTAGAGAGGAGCGATGTTGTGTAGAGAGGAGAGAGTCTGTGTAGAGAGGAGAGAGGTTGTATAGAGAGGCGAGAGGCTGTTTTGAAAGGAGAGAGTGTAAGTAGTCGGAGCGATGATGTGTAGATGGGAGCGATGATGTGTTTTAGAGAGGAGCAATGTTGTGTAGAGAGGAGAGAGAGTGTGTAGAGGGGAGAGAGGGTGTGCAGAGAGGAGCAATGTTGCGTCGAGTGGAGAGATGTTGCGTAGAGAGGAGAGGGGTTGTGTAGAGAGGAGAGGGGTTGTGTAGAGAGGAGAGAGGTTGCGTAGAGAGGAGAGAGTGTGTGTAGAGAGGAGGGAGTGTGTGTAGAGGGGAGTGAGGATGTGTAGTGAGGAGCAATGTTGTGTAGAGAGGGTGTGTAGAGAGGAACGACGTTGTGCAGAGAGGAGAGAGGGTCTGTCGAGGGGTGAGAATTTGTGTAGAGCGGAGAGAAGTTGTGTAGAGGGGAGAGAGGCTGTGTAGAGAGGAGAGAGGCTGTGTAGAGAGGAGAGAGGCTGTGTAGAGGGGAGAGAGGGTTTGTAGAGGGGAGAGAGGGCTTGTAGCGGGGAGAGAGGGCTTGTAGCGGGGAGAGAGGTTGTGTAGAGGGGAGAGAGGGTGTGTAGAGAGGAGGGAGGGTGTGTAGGGGGAGAGTGGTTGTGTAGAGAGGAGCGAGGGTGCGTAGAGAGGAGGGAGACTGTGTAGAGAGGAGAGAGGTTGTGTAGAAAGCAGTGATGTTGTGTAGAGAGGAGAGAGGCTGTGTAGAGAGGAGAGAGACTGCGTTGAGAGGAGAGGTTGAGTAGAGGGGAGAGAGGTTGCGTAGAGGGGAGAGAGGCTGTGTACTGGGGAGAGAGGCTGTGTAGAGTGGAGAGAGGCTGTGTAGAGGGGAGAGAGGCTGTGTAGAGAGGAGAGAGGTTGTGTAGAGAGGAGAGAGGTTGTGTAGAGAGGAGGCAGGTTGTTTAGAGAGCAGCGAGGATGTGTAGAGGGGCGAGAGAGCGTGTGGAAAACAGTGATGTTGTGTAGAGAGGAGAGAGGCTGTGTAGAGGGGAGAGAGGCTGTGTAGAGTGGAGAGAGGTTGTGTAGAGAGGATCGAGGCTGTGTAGAGAGGAGAGAGGCTGTGTAGAGGGGACAGAGGCTGTATAGAGGGGAGAGAGGTTGTGTAGAGAGGAGAGTAAGTGTGTAGAGAGGAGCGATGTGTAGAGGGGAGAGAGATTGTGTAGAGGGGAGAGAGCTTGTGTGGAGAGGAGAGAAGTTGTGTAGAGCGGGGAGAGGCTGTGTAGATAAAAGAGAGATTGTGTAGAGAGAAGAGAGGCTGTGTAGAGGGGAGAGAGGCTGTGTAGAGAGGAGGGAGACTGCGTAGAAAGGAGAGAGGCTCCATAGAGGAGAGAGAGGCTGTGTAGTGGGGAGAGAGGGTGTGTAGAGGGGAGAGAGTCTGTGTAGAGGGGAGAGAGTCTGTGTAGAGGGGAGAGAGGGTGTGTAGAGAGGAGAGAGGTTGTGTAGAGAGGAGAGAGGCTGTGTAGAGAGGAGAGAGGCTGTGTAGAGAGGAGAGAGGCTGTGTAGAGGGGACAGAGGCTGTGTAGAGGGGACAGAGGTTGTGTAGAGAGGAAAGAGGTTGTGTAGAGAAGAGACAGGTTGTGTAGAGAGCAGCGAGGATGTGTAGAGGGGTGAGAGAGCATGTGGAAAGCAGTGATGTTGTGTAGAGAGGAGAGAGGTTGTGTAGAGGGGAGAGAGATTGTGTAGAGAGGAGTGAGGTTGTGTAGAGTGGAGCGATGTTGTGTAGAGAGGAGAGAGGGTGTGTAGAGTGCAGAGAGGGTGAGAAGAGAGGAGCGAAGGTGTGTAGAGAGCAGAGAATCTGTGTAGAGAGGAGAGAGGTTGTGTAGAGAGGAGAGAGGCTGTTTTGAAAGGAGAGAGTGTAAGTTGTCGGAGCGATGATGTGTAGATGGGAGCGATGATGTGTTTCAGAGAGGAGCAATGTTGTGTAGAGAGGAGAGAGAGTGTGTAGAGGGGAGAGAGGGTGTGCAGAGAGGAGCAATGCTGCGTCGAGTGGAGAGAGGTTGCGTAGAGAGGAGAGAGGTTGTGTAGAGAGGAGAGGTGTTGTGTAAAGAAGAGAGAGGGTGTGTAGAGAGGAGAGAGGTTGTGTATTCAGGAGAGAGTGTGTGTAGAGAGGAGAGAGTGTGTGTAGAGGGGAGTGAGGATGTTTAGTGAGGAGCAATGTTGTGTAGAGAGGGTGTGTAGAGAGGAACGATGTTGTGCAGAGAGGAGAGAGGGTCTGTCGAGGGGTGAGAATTTGTGTAGAGCGGAGAGAAGTTGTGTAGAGGGGAGAGAGGCTGTGTCGAGAGGAGAGAGGCTGTGTAGAGGGGAGAGAGGGTTTGTAGAGGGGAGAGAGGGCTTGTAGCGGGGAGAGAGTTTGTGTAGAGGGGAGAGAGTCTGTGTAGAGAGGAGAGAGGTTGTGTAGAGAGGAGAGAGGCTGTTTTGAAAGGAGAGAGTGTAAGTTGTCGGAGCGATGATGTGTAGATGGGAGCGATGATGTGTTTCAGAGAGGAGCAATGTTGTGGAGAGAGGAGAGAGAGTGTGGAGAGGGGAGAGAGGGTGTGCAGAGAGGAGCAATGCTGCGTCGAGTGGAGAGAGGTTGCGTAGAGAGGAGAGAGGTTGTGTAGAGAGGAGAGGTGTTGTGTAAAGAGGAGAGAGGGTGTGTAGAGAGGAGAGAGGTTGTGTATTCAGGAGAGAGTGTGTGTTGAGGAGAGAGTGTGTGTAGAGGGGAGTGAGGATGTGTAGTGAGGAGCAATGTTGTATAGAGAGGGTGTGTAGAGAGGAACGATGTTGTGCAGAGAGGAGAGAGGGTCTGTCGAGGGGTGAGAATTTGTGTAGAGCGGAGAGAAGTTGTGTAGAGAGGAGAGAGGCTGTGTAGAGGGGAGAGAGGGTTTGTAGAGGGGAGAGAGGGCTTGTAGCGGGGAGAGAGTTTGTGTAGAGGGGAGAGAGGGTGTGTACAGAGGAGGGAGGGTGTGTAGGGGGAGAGTGGTTGTGTAGTGAGGAGCGAGGGTGCGTAGAGAGGAGGGAGACTGCGTAGAAAGGAGAGAGGCTCCGTAGAGGAGAGAGAGGCTGTGTAGTGGGGAGAGAGGGTGTGTAGAGAGGAGAGAGGCTGTGTAGAGGGGGCAGAGGCTGTGTAGAGGGGAGAGAGGTTGTGTGGAGAGGAGAGAGAGTGTGTAGAGAGGAGCGATGTGTAGAGGGGAGAGAGATTGTGTAGAGGGGAGAGAGCTTGTGTGTAGAGGAGAGAAGTTGTGTAGAGCGGGGAGAGGCTGTGTAGAGCGGGGAGAGGCTGTGTGGAGAAGAGAGAGATTGTGTAGAGAGTAGAGAGGCTGTGTAGAGGGGAGAGAGGCTGTGTAGAAAGGAGAGAGGCTCCGTAGAGGAGAGAGAGGCTGAGTAGTGGGGAGAGAGGGTGTGTAGAGGGGAGAGAGGCTGTGTAGAGGGGAGAGAGGCTGTGTAGAGGGGAGAGAGGCTGTGTAGAGAGGAAAGAGGTTGTGTAGAGAGGAGACAGGTTGTGTAGAGAGCAGCGAGGATGTGTAGAGGGGCGAGAGAGCGTGTGGAAAGCAGTGATGTTGTGTAGAGAGGAGAGAGGCTGTGTAGGCGGGAGAGAGGCTGTGTAGGCGGGAGAGAGGCTGTGTAGAGTGGAGAGAGGCTGTGTAAAGGGGAGAGAGGGTGTGTAGAGATGAGGGAGGATATGTAGAGAGGAGACCGGTTGTGTAGAGGGGAGAGAGATTGTGTAGAGAGGTGTGAGGTTGTGTAGAGAGGAGAGAGGGTGTTTAGAGAGGAGCGAGGACGTGTAGAGAGAAGAGAGGGTGTGTAGAGAGGAGCGATGTTGTGTAGAGGGGGGAGATGGTGTGTCGAGCGGAGAGCGGTTGTGTAGAGGGGAGAGAGATTGTGTAGAGAGGAGTGAGGTTGTGTAGAGAGGAGCGATGTTGTGTAGAGAGGTGAGAGGGTGTGTAGAGTGCAGAGAGGGTGAGAAGAGAGGAGCGAAGATGTGTAGAGAGCAGAGAGTCTGTGTAGAGAGGAGAGAGGTTGTGTAGAGAGGAGAGAGGCTGTTTTGAGAGGAGAGAGTGTGAGTAGTCGGAGCGATGATGTGTAGATGGGAGCGATGATGTGTTTTAGAGAAGAGCAATGTTGTGTAGAGAGGAGAGAGAGTGTGTAGAGGGGAGAGAGGGTGTGCAGAGAGGAGCAATGTTGCGTCGAGTGGAGAGAGAGGTTGCGTAGAGAGGAGAGAAGTTGTGGAGCGAGGAGAGAGGCTGTGTAGAGGGGAGAGAGGGTGTGTAGAGAGCAGTGAGGTGGTGTAGAGAGGAGAGAGGCTGGGTAGAGAGGAGAGAGGCTGTGTAGAGAGGAGAGAGGCTGTGTAGAGGGGAGAGAGGGTGTGTAGAGAGGAGAGAGGGTGTGTAGAGAGGAGAGAAGTTGTGTAGAGAGGAGAGAGGCTGTGTAGAGAGGAGAGAGAGTGTGTAGAGAGGAGAGACGTTTAGAGGGGTGAGAGATTGTGTAGAGGGGAGAGAGCTTGTGTGGAGAGGAGAGAAGTTGTGTAGAGCGGGGAGAGGCTGTGTAGAGAAGAGAGAGATTGTGTGGAGAGGAGAGAGGCTGTGTAGAGGGGAGAGAGGCTGTGTAGAGAGGAGAGAGACTGCGTTGAGAGGACAGAGGTTGCGTAGAGGGGAGAGAGGCTGTGTAGTGGGGAGAGAGGGTGTGTAGAGGGGAGAGAGCCTTTGTAGAGTTGCGAGAGGCTGTGTAGAGTGGAGAGAAGGTGTGTAGAGAAGAGAGAATTGGTGTAGAGAGGAGAAAGGTTGTGTGGAAAGCAGTGATGTTGTGTAGAGAGGAGAGAGGCTGTGTAGAGGAGAGAGAGGCTCTAGAGGGGATAGAGGCTGTGTAGAGTGGAGAGAGGCTGTGTAAAGGGGAGAGAGGGTGTGTAGAGATGAGGGAGAATATGTAGAGAGAAGAGCGGTTGTGTAGAGGGGAGAGAGTCTGTGTAGAGAGGAGGGGGGTTGTATAGAGAGGCGAGAGGCTGTTTTGAAAGGAGAGAGTGTGAGTAGTCGGAGCGATGATGTGTAGATGGGAGCGATGATGTGTTTTAGAGAGGAGCAATGTTGTGTAGAGAGTAGAGAGAGTGTGTAGAGGGGAGAGAGGGTGTGCAGAGAGGAGCAATGTTGCGTCGAGTGGAGAGATGTTGCGTAGAGAGGAGAGAGGTTGTGTAGAGAGGAGAGGGGTTGTGTAGAGAGGAGAGAGGTTGTGTAGAGAGGAGCAATGTTGTGTAGAGAGGGTGTGCAGAGAGGAACGATGTTGTGCAGAGAGGAGAGAGGGTCTGTCGAGGGGTGAAAATTTGTGTAGAGCGGAGAGAAGTTGTGTAGAGGGGAGAGAGGCTGTGTAGAGAGGAGAGAGGCTGTGTAGAGAGGAGAGAGGCTGTGTAGAGGGGAGAGAGGGTTTGTAGAGGGGAGAGAGGGCTTGTAGCGGGGAGAGAGGTTGTGTAGAGAGGAGTGAGGTTGTGTAGAGAGGAGCGATGTTGTGTAGAGAGGTGAGAGGGTGTGTAGAGTGCAGAGAGGGTGAGAAGAGAGGAGCGAAGATGTGTAGAGAGCAGAGAGTCTGTGTAGAGAGGAGAGAGGTTGTGTAGAGAGGAGAGAGGCTGTTTTGAGAGGAGAGAGTGTGAGTAGTCGGAGCGATGATGTGTAGATGGGAGCGATGATGTGTTTTAGAGAGGAGCAATGTTGTGTAGAGAGGAGAGAGAGTGTGTAGAGGGGAGAGAGGGTGTGCAGAGAGGAGCAATGTTGCGTCGAGTGGAGAGAGGTTGCGTAGAGAGGAGAGAGGTTGTGGAGCGAGGAGAGAGGCTGTGTAGAGGGGAGAGAGGGTGTGTAGAGAGCAGAGAGGTGGTGTAGAGAGGAGAGAGGCTGGGTAGAGAGGAGAGAGGCTGAGGAGAGAGGCTGTGTAGAGGGGAGAGAGGGTGTGTAGAGGGGAGAGAGGGTGTGTAGAGAGGAGAGAGGGTGTGTAGAGAGGAGAGAAGTTGTGTAGAGAGGAGAGAGGCTGTGTAGAGAGGAGAGAGGCTGTGTAGAGAATACAGAGGCTGTGTAGAGGGGAGAGAGGTTGTGTAGAGAGGAGAGAGAGTGTGTAGAGAGGAGAGACGTGTAGAGGGGAGAGAGATTGTGTAGAGGGGAGAGAGCTTGTGTGGAGAGGAGAGAAGTTGTGTAGAGCGGGAGAGGCTGTGTAGAGAAGAGAGAGATTGTGTGGAGAGGAGAGAGGCTGTGTAGAGGGGAGAGAGGCTGTGTAGAGAGGAGAGAGACTGCGTTGAGAGGACAGAGGTTGCGTAGAGGGGAGAGAGGTTGCGTAGAGGGGAGAGAGGCTGTGTAGTGGGGAGAGAGGGTGTGTAGAGGGAGAGAGCCTTTGTAGAGTTGCGAGAGGCTGTGTAGAGTGGAGAGAAGGTGTGTAGAGAAGAGAGAATTTGTGCAGAGAGGAGAAAGGTTGTGTGGAAAGCAGTGATGTTGTGTAGAGAGGAGAGAGGCTGTGTAGAGGAGAGAGAGGCTCTGTAGAGGGGAGAGAGGCTGTGTAGAGTGGAGAGAGGCTGTGTAAAGGGGAGAGAGGGTGTGTAGAGATGAGGGAGAATATGTAGAGAGAAGAACGGTTGTGTAGAGGGGATAGAGATTGTGTAGAGAGGAGTGAGGTTGTGTAGAGAGGAGCGATGTTGTGTAGAGAGGAGAGAGTCTGTGTAGAGAGGAGAGAGGTTGTATAGAGAGGCGAGAGGCTGTTTTGAAAGGAGAGAGTGTAAGTAGTCGGAGCGATGATGTGTAGATGGGAGCGATGATGTGTTTTAGAGAGGAGCAATGTTGTGTAGAGAGGAGAGAGAGTGTGTAGAGGGGAGAGAGGGTGTGCAGAGAGGAGCAATGTTGCGTCGAGTGGAGAGATGTTGCGTAGAGAGGAGAGGGGTTGTGTAGAGAGGAGAGGGGTTGTGTAGAGAGGAGAGAGGTTGCGTAGAGAGGAGAGAGTGTGTGTAGAGAGGAGGGAGTGTGTGTAGAGGGGAGTGAGGATGTGTAGTGAGGAGCAATGTTGTGTAGAGAGGGTGTGTAGAGAGGAACGACGTTGTGCAGAGAGGAGAGAGGGTCTGTCGAGGGGTGAGAATTTGTGTAGAGCGGAGAGAAGTTGTGTAGAGGGGAGAGAGGCTGTGTAGAGAGGAGAGAGGCTGTGTAGAGAGGAGAGAGGCTGTGTAGAGGGGAGAGAGGGTTTGTAGAGGGGAGAGAGGGCTTGTAGCGGGGAGAGAGGGCTTGTAGCGGGGAGAGAGGTTGTGTAGAGGGGAGAGAGGGTGTGTAGAGAGGAGGGAGGGTGTGTAGGGGGAGAGTGGTTGTGTAGAGAGGAGCGAGGGTGCGTAGAGAGGAGGGAGACTGTGTAGAGAGGAGAGAGGTGTAGAAAGCAGTGATGTTGTGTAGAGAGGAGAGAGGCTGTGTAGAGAGGAGAGAGACTGCGTTGAGAGGAGAGGTTGAGTAGAGGGGAGAGAGGTTGCGTAGAGGGGAGAGAGGCTGTGTACTGGGGAGAGAGGCTGTGTAGAGTGGAGAGAGGCTGTGTAGAGGGGAGAGAGGCTGTGTAGAGAGGAGAGAGGTTGTGTAGAGAGGAGAGAGGTTGTGTAGAGAGGAGGCAGGTTGTTTAGAGAGCAGCGAGGATGTGTAGAGGGGCGAGAGAGCGTGTGGAAAACAGTGATGTTGTGTAGAGAGGAGAGAGGCTGTGTAGAGGGGAGAGAGGCTGTGTAGAGTGGAGAGAGGTTGTGTAGAGAGGATCGAGGCTGTGTAGAGAGGAGAGAGGCTGTGTAGAGGGGACAGAGGCTGTATAGAGGGGAGAGAGGTTGTGTAGAGAGGAGAGTAAGTGTGTAGAGAGGAGCGATGTGTAGAGGGGAGAGAGATTGTGTAGAGGGGAGAGAGCTTGTGTGGAGAGGAGAGAAGTTGTGTAGAGCGGGGAGAGGCTGTGTAGATAAAAGAGAGATTGTGTAGAGAGAAGAGAGGCTGTGTAGAGGGGAGAGAGGCTGTGTAGAGAGGAGGGAGACTGCGTAGAAAGGAGAGAGGCTCCATAGAGGAGAGAGAGGCTGTGTAGTGGGGAGAGAGGGTGTGTAGAGGGGAGAGAGTCTGTGTAGAGGGGAGAGAGTCTGTGTAGAGGGGAGAGAGGGTGTGTAGAGAGGAGAGAGGTTGTGTAGAGAGGAGAGAGGCTGTGTAGAGAGGAGAGAGGCTGTGTAGAGAGGAGAGAGGCTGTGTAGAGGGGACAGAGGCTGTGTAGAGGGGACAGAGGTTGTGTAGAGAGGAAAGAGGTTGTGTAGAGAAGAGACAGGTTGTGTAGAGAGCAGCGAGGATGTGTAGAGGGGTGAGAGAGCATGTGGAAAGCAGTGATGTTGTGTAGAGAGGAGAGAGGTTGTGTAGAGGGGAGAGAGATTGTGTAGAGAGGAGTGAGGTTGTGTAGAGTGGAGCGATGTTGTGTAGAGAGGAGAGAGGGTGTGTAGAGTGCAGAGAGGGTGAGAAGAGAGGAGCGAAGGTGTGTAGAGAGCAGAGAGTCTGTGTAGAGAGGAGAGAGGTTGTGTAGAGAGGAGAGAGGCTGTTTTGAAAGGAGAGAGTGTAAGTTGTCGGAGCGATGATGTGTAGATGGGAGCGATGATGTGTTTCAGAGAGGAGCAATGTTGTGTAGAGAGGAGAGAGAGTGTGTAGAGGGGAGAGAGGGTGTGCAGAGAGGAGCAATGCTGCGTCGAGTGGAGAGAGGTTGCGTAGAGAGGAGAGAGGTTGTGTAGAGAGGAGAGGTGTTGTGTAAAGAAGAGAGAGGGTGTGTAGAGAGGAGAGAGGTTGTGTATTCAGGAGAGAGTGTGTGTAGAGAGGAGAGAGTGTGTGTAGAGGGAGTGAGGATGTTTAGTGAGGAGCAATGTTGTGTAGAGAGGGTGTGTAGAGAGGAACGATGTTGTGCAGAGAGGAGAGAGGGTCTGTCGAGGGGTGAGAATTTGTGTAGAGCGGAGAGAAGTTGTGTAGAGGGGAGAGAGGCTGTGTCGAGAGGAGAGAGGCTGTGTAGAGGGGAGAGAGGGTTTGTAGAGGGGAGAGAGGGCTTGTAGCGGGGAGAGAGTTTGTGTAGAGGGGAGAGAGGGTGTGTAGAGAGGAGGGAGGGTGTGTAGGGGGAAAGTGGTTGTGTAGAGAGGAGCGAGGGTGGGTAGAGAGGAGGGAGACTGCGTAGAAAGGAGAGAGGCTCCGTAGAGGAGAGAGAGGCTGTGTAGTGGGGAGAGAGGTTGTGTAGAGAGGAGAGAGGCTGTGTAGAGAGGAGAGAGGTTGTGTAGAGAGGAGAGAGGCTGTGTAGAGGGGACAGAGGCTGTGTAGAGGGGACAGAGGCTGTGTAGAGGGGAGAGAGGTTGTGTAGAGAGGAGAGAGAGTGTGTAGAGAGGAGCGATGTGTAGAGGGGAGAGAGCTTGTGTGGAGAGGAGAGAAGTTGTGTAGAGCGGGGAGAGGCTGTGTAGAGAAGAGAGAGATTGAGTAGAGAGGAGAGAGGCTGTGTAGAGGGGAGAGAGGCTGTGTAGAGAGGAGGGAGACTGCGTAGAAAGGAGAGAGGCTCCGTAGAGGAGAGAGAGGCTGTGTAGTGGGGAGACAGGCTGTGTAGAGGGGAGAGAGGCTGTGTAGAGTGGAGAGAGGCTGTGTAAAGGGGAGAGAGGGTGTGGAGAGATGAGGGAGGATATGTAGAGAGGAGAGAGGCTGTGTAGAGAAGCGAGAGATTGTGTACAGAGGAGAGAGGGTGCGTAGAGGGGAGAGAGGCTGTGTAGAGGGGAGAGAGTGTTTGTAGTGGGGAGAGAGGGCTTGTAGCGGGGAGAGAGGTTGTGTAGAGGGGAGAGAGGGTGTGTAGTGAGGAGGGAGGGTGTGTAGGGGGAGAGTGGTTGTGTAGAAAGGAGCGAGGGTGCGTAGAGAGGAGGGAGACTGCATAGAGAGGAGAGAGACTCCGTAGAGGGGAACGAGGCTTTGTAGTGGGGAGAGAGGGTGTGTAGAGGGGAGAGAGGCTGTGTAGAGGGGAGAGAGGCTGCGTAGAGGGGAGAGAGGTTGTGTAGAGAGGAGAGAGGTTGTGTAGAGAGGAGAGAGGCTGTGTAGAGAGGAGAGAGGCTGTGTAGAGAGGAGAGAGGCTGTGTAGAGGGGACAGCGGCTGTGTAGAGCGGAGAGAGGTTGTGTAGAGATGAGAGAGAGTGTGTAGAGAGGAGCGATGTGTAGAGGGGAGAGAGATTGTGTAGTGGGGAGAGAGCTTGTGTGGAGAGGATAGAGGCTGTTTGAGAGGAGAGAGTGTGAGTAGTCGCAGCGATGATGTGTAGATGGGAGCGATGATGTGTTTTAGAGAGGGGCAATGTTGTGTATAGACGAGAGAGAGTGTGTAGAGGGGAGAGAGGGTGTGCAGAGAGGAACAATGTTGCGTCGAGTAGAGAGAGGTTGCGTAGTGAGGAGAGAGGTTGTGTAGAGAGGAGAGGGGTTGTGTAGAGAGGAGAGAGTGTGTGTAGAGAGGACATAGGGTGTGTAGAGAGGAGCGAGGTTGTGTAGAGAGCAGTGAGTGTGTGTCGAGAGGAGAGAGTGTGTGTAGAGGGGAGAGAGGCTGTGTAGTGGGGAGAGAGGGTGTGTAGAGGGGAGAGAGCCTTTGTAGAGTTGCGAGAGGCTGTGTAGAGTGGAGAGAAGGTGTGTAGAGAAGAGAGAATTGGTGTAGAGAGGAGAAAGGTTGTGTGGAAAGCAGTGATGTTGTGTAGAGAGGAGAGAGGCTGTGTAGAGGAGAGAGAGGCTCTAGAGGGGAGAGAGGCTGTGTAGAGTGGAGAGAGGCTGTGTAAAGGGGAGAGAGGGTGTGTAGAGATGAGGGAGAATATGTAGAGAGAAGAGCGGTTGTGTAGAGGGGAGAGAGTCTGTGTAGAGAGGAGGGGGGTTGTATAGAGAGGCGAGAGGCTGTTTTGAAAGGAGAGAGTGTGAGTAGTCGGAGCGATGATGTGTAGATGGGAGCGATGATGTGTTTTAGAGAGGAGCAATGTTGTGTAGAGAGTAGAGAGAGTGTGTAGAGGGGAGAGAGGGTGTGCAGAGAGGAGCAATGTTGCGTCGAGTGGAGAGATGTTGCGTAGAGAGGAGAGAGGTTGTGTAGAGAGGAGAGGGGTTGTGTAGAGAGGAGAGAGGTTGTGTAGAGAGGAGAGAGTGTGTGTAGAGAGGAGAGAGTGTGTGTAGAGGGGAGTGAGGATGTGTAGTGAGGAGCAATGTTGTGTAGAGAGGGTGTGCAGAGAGGAACGATGTTGTGCAGAGAGGAGAGAGGGTCTGTCGAGGGGTGAAAATTTGTGTAGAGCGGAGAGAAGTTGTGTAGAGGGGAGAGAGGCTGTGTAGAGAGGAGAGAGGCTGTGTAGAGAGGAGAGAGGCTGTGTAAAGGGGAGAGAGGGTTTGTAGAGGGGAGAGAGGGCTTGTAGCGGGGAGAGAGGTTGTGTAGAGGGGAGAGAGGGTGTGTAGAGAGGAGGGAGGGTGTGTAGGGGGAGAGTGGTTGTGTAGAGAGGAGCGAGGGTGCGTAGAGAGGAGGGAGACTGTGTAGAGAGGAGAGAGGTTGTGTAGAAAGCAGTGATGTTGTGTAGAGAGGAGAGAGGCTGTGTAGAGAGGAGAGAGACTGCGTTGAGAGGAGAGGTTGAGTAGAGGGGAGAGAGGTTGCGTAGAGGGGAGAGAGGCTGTGTACTGGGGAGAGAGGCTGTGTAGAGTGGAGAGAGGCTGTGTAGAGGGGAGAGAGGCTGTGTAGAGGGGAGAGAGGCTGTGTAGAGAGGAGAGAGGTTGTGTAGAGAGGAGACAGGTAGTTTAGAGAGCAGCGAGGATGTGTAGAGGGGCGAGAGAGCGTGTGGAAAACAGTGATGTTGTGTAGAGGGGAGAGAGGCTGTGTAGAGGGGAGAGAGGCTGTGTAGAGTGGAGAGAGGTTGTGTAGAGAGGATCGAGGCTGTGTAGAGAGGAGAGAGGTTGTGTAGAGGGGACAGAGGCTGTGTAGAGCGGAGAGAGGTTGTGTAGAGAGGAGAGAGAGTGTGTAGAGAGGAGCGATGTGTAGAGGGGAGAGAGATTGTGTAGAGGGGAGAGAGCTTGTGTGGAGAGGAGAGAAGTTGTGTAGAGCGGGGAGAGGCTGTGTAGAGAAGAGAGAGATTGTGTAGAGAGAAGAGAGGCTGTGTAGAGGGGAGAGAGGCTGTGTAGTGGTGAGAGAGGGTGTGTAGAGGGGAGAGAGTCTGTGTACAGGGGAGAGAGGGTGTGTAGAGAGGAGAGAGGCTGTGTAGAGAGGAGAGAGGCTGTGTAGAGGGGACAGAGGCTGTGTAGAGGGGACAGAGGCTGTGTAGAGGGGACAGAGGTTGTGTAGAGAGGAGAGAGAGTGTGTAGAGAGGAGACCGGTTGTGTAGAGGGGAGAGAGATTGTGTAGAGAGGTGTGAGGTTGTGTAGAGAGGAGAGAGTGTGTTTAGAGAGGAGCGAGGACGTGTAGAGAGGAGAGAGGGTGTGTAGAGAGGAGCGATGTTGTGTAGAGGGGGGAGATGGTGTGTCGAGCGGAGAGCGGTTGTGTAGAGGGGAGAGAGATTGTGTAGAGAGGAGTGAGGTTGTGTAGAGAGGAGCGATGTTGTGTAGAGAGGTGAGAGGGTGTGTAGAGTGCAGAGAGGGTGAGAAGAGAGGAGCGAAGATGTGTAGAGAGCAGAGAGTCTGTGTAGAGAGGAGAGAGGTTGTGTAGAGAGGAGAGAGGCTGTTTTGAGAGGCGAGAGCGTGAGTAGTCGGAGCGATGATGTGTAGATGGGAGCGATGATGTGTTTTAGAGAGGAGCAATGTTGTGTAGAGAGGAGAGAGAGTGTGTAGAGGGGAGAGAGGGTGTGCAGAGAGGAGCAATGTTGCGTCGAGTGGAGAGAGGTTGCGTAGAGAGGAGAGAGGTTGTGGAGCGAGGAGAGAGGCTGTGTAGAGGGGAGAGAGGGTGTGTAGAGAGCAGAGAGGTGGTGTAGAGAGGAGAGAGGCTGGGTAGAGAGGAGAGAGGCTGAGGAGAGAGGCTGTGTAGAGGGGAGAGAGGGTGTGTAGAGGGGAGAGAGGGTGTGTAGAGGGGAGAGAGGGTTTGTAGAGAGGAGAGAGGGTGTGTAGAGAGGAGAGAAGTTGTGTAGAGAGGAGAGAGGCTGTGTAGAGAGGGGAGAGGCTGTGTAGAGAATACAGAGGCTGTGTAGAGGGGAGAGAGGTTGTGTAGAGAGGAGAGAGAGTGTGTAGAGAGGAGAGACGTGTAGAGGGGAGAGATATTGTGTAGAGGGGAGAGAGCTTGTGTGGAGAGGAGAGAAGTTGTGTAGAGCGGGGAGAGGCTGTGTAGAGAAGAGAGAGATTGTGTGGAGAGGAGAGAGGCTGTGTAGAGGGGAGAGAGGCTGTGTAGAGAGGAGAGAGACTGCGTTGAGAGGACAGAGGTTGCGTAGAGGGGAGAGAGGTTGCGTAGAGGGGAGAGAGGCTGTGTAGTGGGGAGAGAGGGTGTGTAGAGGGGAGAGAGCCTTTGTAGAGTTGCGAGAGGCTGTGTAGAGTGGAGAGAAGGTGTGTAGAGAAGAGAGAATTTGTGCAGAGAGGAGAAAGGTTGTGTGGAAAGCAGTGATGTTGTGTAGAGAGGAGAGAGGCTGTGTAGAGGAGAGAGAGGCTCTGTAGAGGGGAGAGAGGCTGTGTAGAGTGGAGAGAGGCTGTGTAAAGGGGAGAGAGGGTGTGTAGAGATGAGGGAGAATATGTAGAGAGAAGAACGGTTGTGTAGAGGGGATAGAGATTGTGTAGAGAGGAGTGAGGTTGTGTAGAGAGGAGCGATGTTGTGTAGAGAGGAGAGAGTCTGTGTAGAGAGGAGAGAGGTTGTATAGAGAGGCGAGAGGCTGTTTTGAAAGGAGAGAGTGTAAGTAGTCGGAGCGATGATGTGTAGATGGGAGCGATGATGTGTTTTAGAGAGGAGCAATGTTGTGTAGAGAGGAGAGAGAGTGTGTAGAGGGGAGAGAGGGTGTGCAGAGAGGAGCAATGTTGCGTCGAGTGGAGAGATGTTGCGTAGAGAGGAGAGGGGTTGTGTAGAGAGGAGAGGGGTTGTGTAGAGAGGAGAGAGGTTGCGTAGAGAGGAGAGAGTGTGTGTAGAGAGGAGAGAGTGTGTGTAGAGGGGAGTGAGGATGTGTAGTGAGGAGCAATGTTGTGTAGAGAGGGTGTGTAGAGAGGAACGATGTTGTGCAGAGAGGAGAGAGGGTCTGTCGAGGGGTGAGAATTTGTGTAGAGCGGAGAGAAGTTGTGTAGAGGGGAGAGAGGCTGTGTAGAGAGGAGAGAGGCTGTGTAGAGAGGAGAGAGGCTGTGTAGAGGGGAGAGAGGGTTTGTAGAGGGGAGAGAGGGCTTGTAGCGGGGAGAGAGGGCTTGTAGCGGGGAGAGAGGTTGTGTAGAGGGGAGAGAGGGTGTGTAGAGAGGAGGGAGGGTGTGTAGGGGGAGAGTGGTTGTGTAGAGAGGAGCGAGGGTGCGTAGAGAGGAGGGAGACTGTGTAGAGAGGAGAGAGGTTGTGTAGAAAGCAGTGATGTTGTGTAGAGAGGAGAGAGGCTGTGTAGAGAGGTGAGAGACTGCGTTGAGAGGAGAGGTTGAGTAGAGGGGAGAGAGGTTGCGTAGAGGGGAGAGAGGCTGTGTACTGGGGAGAGAGGCTGTGTAGAGTGGAGAGAGGCTGTGTAGAGGGGAGAGAGGCTGTGTAGAGAGGAGAGAGGTTGTGTAGAGAGGAGAGAGGTTGTGTAGAGAGGAGACAGGTTGTTTAGAGAGCAGCGAGGATGTGTAGAGGGGCGAGAGAGCGTGTGGAAAACAGTGATGTTGTGTAGAGAGGAGAGAGGCTGTGTAGAGGGGAGAGAGGCTGTGTAGAGTGGAGAGAGGTTGTGTAGAGAGGAAAGAGGTTGTGTAGAGAGGAGACAGGTTGTGTAGAGAGCAGCGAGGATGTGTAGAGGGGCGAGAGAGCGTGTGGAAAGCAGTGATGTTGTGTAGAGAGGAGAGAGGCTGTGTAGAGGGGAGAGAGGGTGTGGAGAGATGAGGGAGGATATGTAGAGAGGAGAGCGGTTGTGTAGAGGGGAGAGAGATTGTGTAGAGAGGAGTGAGGTTGTGTAGAGAGGAGAGAGGGTGTTTAGAGAGGAGCGAGGATGTGTAGAGAGGAGAGAGGGTGTGTGGAGAGGAGCGATGTTGTGCAGAGGGGGGAGATGGTGTGTCGAGCGGAGAGAGGGTGTGTAGAGAGGAGCGAGGATGTTTTGAGGGGAGTGAGGCTGTGTAGAGAGGAGTGATGTTGTGTCGAGGGGACAGAGGGTGTGTAGAGATTAGTGGGGATGTGTAGACAGGAGAGAGGCTGTGTAGAGGTGACAGAGGCTGTGTAGAGAGGAGACAGATTGTGTAGAGAGGAGCAATGTTGTGTGGAGGGGAGTGAGATTGTGTAAAGGGGAGAGAGGCTGTGTAGAGTGGAGCGATGTTCTGTAGAGCAGAGAGAGAGGCTGTTTAGAGAGGATCGAGATAGTGTAGAGAGGAGAGAGGTTGCGTAGAGGGGAGAGAGATTGTGTAGAGAGATGTGAGGTTGTGTAGACAGGAAAGTGGGTGTGTAGAGGGGAGCGAGGATGTGTAAAGAGGAGAGAGTGTGTGTAGAGAGGAGAGAGGCTGTGCAGAGAGGAGCGATGTGTAGAGGGGAGAGAGGGTGTGTCGAGCGGTGAGAGGCTGTGTAGAGAGGAGGGAGGCTTTGTAGAGAGGAGAGAGGTTGTGTAGAGAGGAGAGAGGCTGTGTAGAGTGGACAGAGGCTGTGTAGTTAGGAGAGAGGTTGTGTAGAGAGGAGAGAGAGTGTGTAGAGAGGAGCAATGTGTGGAGGGGAGAGAGATTGTGTAGAGGGGAGAGAGGATGTGTAGAGAGGAGACAGACTGCGTTGAGAGGAGAGAGGTTGCGTAGAGGGGAGAGAGGCTGTGTAGTGGGGAGAGAGGGTGTGTAGAGGGGAGAGAGCCTTTGTAGAGTTGAGAGAGGCTGTGTAGAGTGGAGAGAGGGTGTGTAGAGAAGAGAGAATTTGTGTAGAGAGGAGAAAGGTTGTGTAGAGAGGAAAGAGGCTGTGTAGAGAGGAGACAGGTTGTGTAGAGAGCAGCGAGGATGTGTAGAGGGGCGAGAGAGCATGTGGAAAGCAGTGATGTTGTGTAGAGAGGAGAGAGGCTGTGTAGAGGGGAGAGGCTGTGTAGAGGGGAGAGGCTGTGTAGAGGGGAGAGAGGCTGTGTAGAGGGGAGAGAGGCTGTGTAGAGTGGAGAGAGGCTGTGTAAAGGGGAGAGAGGGTGTGTAGAGATGAGGGAGAATATGTAGAGAGGAGAGCGGTTGTGTAGAGGGGAGAGAGATTGTGTAGAGAGGAGTGAGGTTGTGTAGAGTGGAGCGATGTTGTGTAGAGAGGAGAGAGGGTGTGTAGAGTGCAGAGAGGGTGAGAAGAGAGGAGCGAAGGTGTGTAGAGAGCAGAGAGTCTGTGTAGAGAGGAGAGAGGTTGTGTAGAGAGGAGAGAGGCTGTTTTGAAAGGAGAGAGTGTAAGTTGTCGGAGCGATGATGTGTAGATGGGAGCGATGATGTGTTTCAGAGAGGAGCAATGTTGTGGAGAGAGGAGAGAGAGTGTGGAGAGGGGAGAGAGGGTGTGCAGAGAGGAGCAATGCTGCGTCGAGTGGAGAGAGGTTGCGTAGAGAGGAGAGAGGTTGTGTAGAGAGGAGAGGTGTTGTGTAAAGAGGAGAGAGGGTGTGTAGAGAGGAGAGAGGTTGTGTATTCAGGAGAGAGTGTGTGTTGAGGAGAGAGTGTGTGTAGAGGGGAGTGAGGATGTGTAGTGAGGAGCAATGTTGTATAGAGAGGGTGTGTAGAGAGGAACGATGTTGTGCAGAGAGGAGAGAGGGTCTGTCGAGGGGTGAGAATTTGTGTAGAGCGGAGAGAAGTTGTGTAGAGAGGAGAGAGGCTGTGTAGAGGGGAGAGAGGGTTTGTAGAGGGGAGAGAGGGCTTGTAGCGGGGAGAGAGTTTGTGTAGAGGGGAGAGAGGGTGTGTACAGAGGAGGGAGGGTGTGTAGGGGGAGAGTGGTTGTGTAGTGAGGAGCGAGGGTGCGTAGAGAGGAGGGAGACTGCGTAGAAAGGAGAGAGGCTCCGTAGAGGAGAGAGAGGCTGTGTAGTGGGGAGAGAGGGTGTGTAGAGAGGAGAGAGGTTGTGTAGAGAAGAGAGAGGCTGTGTAGAGGGGGCAGAGGCTGTGTAGAGGGGAGAGAGGTTGTGTGGAGAGGAGAGAGAGTGTGTAGAGAGGAGCGATGTGTAGAGGGGAGAGAGATTGTGTAGAGGGGAGAGAGCTTGTGTGTAGAGGAGAGAAGTTGTGTAGAGCGGGGAGAGGCTGTGTAGAGCGGGGAGAGGCTGTGTGGAGAAGAGAGAGATTGTGTAGAGAGTAGAGAGGCTGTGTAGAGGGGAGAGAGGCTGTGTAGAAAGGAGAGAGGCTCCGTAGAGGAGAGAGAGGCTGAGTAGTGGGGAGAGAGGGTGTGTAGAGGGGAGAGAGGCTGTGTAGAGGGGAGAGAGGCTGTGTAGAGGGGAGAGAGGCTGTGTAGAGAGGAAAGAGGTTGTGTAGAGAGGAGACAGGTTGTGTAGAGAGCAGCGAGGATGTGTAGAGGGGCGAGAGAGCGTGTGGAAAGCAGTGATGTTGTGTAGAGAGGAGAGAGGCTGTGTAGGCGGGAGAGAGGCTGTGTAGGCGGGAGAGAGGCTGTGTAGAGTGGAGAGAGGCTGTGTAAAGGGGAGAGAGGGTGTGTAGAGATGAGGGAGGATATGTAGAGAGGAGACCGGTTGTGTAGAGGGGAGAGAGATTGTGTAGAGAGGTGTGAGGTTGTGTAGAGAGGAGAGAGGGTGTTTAGAGAGGAGCGAGGACGTGTAGAGAGAAGAGAGGGTGTGTAGAGAGGAGCGATGTTGTGTAGAGGGGGGAGATGGTGTGTCGAGCGGAGAGCGGTTGTGTAGAGGGGAGAGAGATTGTGTAGAGAGGAGTGAGGTTGTGTAGAGAGGAGCGATGTTGTGTAGAGAGGTGAGAGGGTGTGTAGAGTGCAGAGAGGGTGAGAAGAGAGGAGCGAAGATGTGTAGAGAGCAGAGAGTCTGTGTAGAGAGGAGAGAGGTTGTGTAGAGAGGAGAGAGGCTGTTTTGAGAGGAGAGAGTGTGAGTAGTCGGAGCGATGATGTGTAGATGGGAGCGATGATGTGTTTTAGAGAAGAGCAATGTTGTGTAGAGAGGAGAGAGAGTGTGTAGAGGGGAGAGAGGGTGTGCAGAGAGGAGCAATGTTGCGTCGAGTGGAGAGAGAGGTTGCGTAGAGAGGAGAGAAGTTGTGGAGCGAGGAGAGAGGCTGTGTAGAGGGGAGAGAGGGTGTGTAGAGAGCAGTGAGGTGGTGTAGAGAGGAGAGAGGCTGGGTAGAGAGGAGAGAGGCTGTGTAGAGAGGAGAGAGGCTGTGTAGAGGGGAGAGAGGGTGTGTAGAGAGGAGAGAGGGTGTGTAGAGAGGAGAGAAGTTGTGTAGAGAGGAGAGAGGCTGTGTAGAGAGGAGAGAGAGTGTGTAGAGAGGAGAGACGTTTAGAGGGGTGAGAGATTGTGTAGAGGGGAGAGAGCTTGTGTGGAGAGGAGAGAAGTTGTGTAGAGCGGGGAGAGGCTGTGTAGAGAAGAGAGAGATTGTGTGGAGAGGAGAGAGGCTGTGTAGAGGGGAGAGAGGCTGTGTAGAGAGGAGAGAGACTGCGTTGAGAGGACAGAGGTTGCGTAGAGGGGAGAGAGGCTGTGTAGTGGGGAGAGAGGGTGTGTAGAGGGGAGAGAGCCTTTGTAGAGTTGCGAGAGGCTGTGTAGAGTGGAGAGAAGGTGTGTAGAGAAGAGAGAATTGGTGTAGAGAGGAGAAAGGTTGTGTGGAAAGCAGTGATGTTGTGTAGAGAGGAGAGAGGCTGTGTAGAGGAGAGAGAGGCTCTAGAGGGGATAGAGGCTGTGTAGAGTGGAGAGAGGCTGTGTAAAGGGGAGAGAGGGTGTGTAGAGATGAGGGAGAATATGTAGAGAGAAGAGCGGTTGTGTAGAGGGGAGAGAGTCTGTGTAGAGAGGAGGGGGGTTGTATAGAGAGGCGAGAGGCTGTTTTGAAAGGAGAGAGTGTGAGTAGTCGGAGCGATGATGTGTAGATGGGAGCGATGATGTGTTTTAGAGAGGAGCAATGTTGTGTAGAGAGTAGAGAGAGTGTGTAGAGGGGAGAGAGGGTGTGCAGAGAGGAGCAATGTTGCGTCGAGTGGAGAGATGTTGCGTAGAGAGGAGAGAGGTTGTGTAGAGAGGAGAGGGGTTGTGTAGAGAGGAGAGAGGTTGTGTAGAGAGGAGCAATGTTGTGTAGAGAGGGTGTGCAGAGAGGAACGATGTTGTGCAGAGAGGAGAGAGGGTCTGTCGAGGGGTGAAAATTTGTGTAGAGCGGAGAGAAGTTGTGTAGAGGGGAGAGAGGCTGTGTAGAGAGGAGAGAGGCTGTGTAGAGAGGAGAGAGGCTGTGTAGAGGGGAGAGAGGGTTTGTAGAGGGGAGAGAGGGCTTGTAGCGGGGAGAGAGGTTGTGTAGAGAGGAGTGAGGTTGTGTAGAGAGGAGCGATGTTGTGTAGAGAGGTGAGAGGGTGTGTAGAGTGCAGAGAGGGTGAGAAGAGAGGAGCGAAGATGTGTAGAGAGCAGAGAGTCTGTGTAGAGAGGAGAGAGGTTGTGTAGAGAGGAGAGAGGCTGTTTTGAGAGGAGAGAGTGTGAGTAGTCGGAGCGATGATGTGTAGATGGGAGCGATGATGTGTTTTAGAGAGGAGCAATGTTGTGTAGAGAGGAGAGAGAGTGTGTAGAGGGGAGAGAGGGTGTGCAGAGAGGAGCAATGTTGCGTCGAGTGGAGAGAGGTTGCGTAGAGAGGAGAGAGGTTGTGGAGCGAGGAGAGAGGCTGTGTAGAGGGGAGAGAGGGTGTGTAGAGAGCAGAGAGGTGGTGTAGAGAGGAGAGAGGCTGGGTAGAGAGGAGAGAGGCTGAGGAGAGAGGCTGTGTAGAGGGGAGAGAGGGTGTGTAGAGGGGAGAGAGGGTGTGTAGAGAGGAGAGAGGGTGTGTAGAGAGGAGAGAAGTTGTGTAGAGAGGAGAGAGGCTGTGTAGAGAGGAGAGAGGCTGTGTAGAGAATACAGAGGCTGTGTAGAGGGGAGAGAGGTTGTGTAGAGAGGAGAGAGAGTGTGTAGAGAGGAGAGACGTGTAGAGGGGAGAGAGATTGTGTAGAGGGGAGAGAGCTTGTGTGGAGAGGAGAGAAGTTGTGTAGAGCGGGGAGAGGCTGTGTAGAGAAGAGAGAGATTGTGTGGAGAGGAGAGAGGCTGTGTAGAGGGGAGAGAGGCTGTGTAGAGAGGAGAGAGACTGCGTTGAGAGGACAGAGGTTGCGTAGAGGGGAGAGAGGTTGCGTAGAGGGGAGAGAGGCTGTGTAGTGGGGAGAGAGGGTGTGTAGAGGGGAGAGAGCCTTTGTAGAGTTGCGAGAGGCTGTGTAGAGTGGAGAGAAGGTGTGTAGAGAAGAGAGAATTTGTGCAGAGAGGAGAAAGGTTGTGTGGAAAGCAGTGATGTTGTGTAGAGAGGAGAGAGGCTGTGTAGAGGAGAGAGAGGCTCTGTAGAGGGGAGAGAGGCTGTGTAGAGTGGAGAGAGGCTGTGTAAAGGGGAGAGAGGGTGTGTAGAGATGAGGGAGAATATGTAGAGAGAAGAACGGTTGTGTAGAGGGGATAGAGATTGTGTAGAGAGGAGTGAGGTTGTGTAGAGAGGAGCGATGTTGTGTAGAGAGGAGAGAGTCTGTGTAGAGAGGAGAGAGGTTGTATAGAGAGGCGAGAGGCTGTTTTGAAAGGAGAGAGTGTAAGTAGTCGGAGCGATGATGTGTAGATGGGAGCGATGATGTGTTTTAGAGAGGAGCAATGTTGTGTAGAGAGGAGAGAGAGTGTGTAGAGGGGAGAGAGGGTGTGCAGAGAGGAGCAATGTTGCGTCGAGTGGAGAGATGTTGCGTAGAGAGGAGAGGGGTTGTGTAGAGAGGAGAGGGGTTGTGTAGAGAGGAGAGAGGTTGCGTAGAGAGGAGAGAGTGTGTGTAGAGAGGAGGGAGTGTGTGTAGAGGGGAGTGAGGATGTGTAGTGAGGAGCAATGTTGTGTAGAGAGGGTGTGTAGAGAGGAACGACGTTGTGCAGAGAGGAGAGAGGGTCTGTCGAGGGGTGAGAATTTGTGTAGAGCGGAGAGAAGTTGTGTAGAGGGGAGAGAGGCTGTGTAGAGAGGAGAGAGGCTGTGTAGAGAGGAGAGAGGCTGTGTAGAGGGGAGAGAGGGTTTGTAGAGGGGAGAGAGGGCTTGTAGCGGGGAGAGAGGGCTTGTAGCGGGGAGAGAGGTTGTGTAGAGGGGAGAGAGGGTGTGTAGAGAGGAGGGAGGGTGTGTAGGGGGAGAGTGGTTGTGTAGAGAGGAGCGAGGGTGCGTAGAGAGGAGGGAGACTGTGTAGAGAGGAGAGAGGTTGTGTAGAAAGCAGTGATGTTGTGTAGAGAGGAGAGAGGCTGTGTAGAGAGGAGAGAGACTGCGTTGAGAGGAGAGGTTGAGTAGAGGGGAGAGAGGTTGCGTAGAGGGGAGAGAGGCTGTGTACTGGGGAGAGAGGCTGTGTAGAGTGGAGAGAGGCTGTGTAGAGGGGAGAGAGGCTGTGTAGAGAGGAGAGAGGTTGTGTAGAGAGGAGAGAGGTTGTGTAGAGAGGAGGCAGGTTGTTTAGAGAGCAGCGAGGATGTGTAGAGGGGCGAGAGAGCGTGTGGAAAACAGTGATGTTGTGTAGAGAGGAGAGAGGCTGTGTAGAGGGGAGAGAGGCTGTGTAGAGTGGAGAGAGGTTGTGTAGAGAGGATCGAGGCTGTGTAGAGAGGAGAGAGGCTGTGTAGAGGGGACAGAGGCTGTATAGAGGGGAGAGAGGTTGTGTAGAGAGGAGAGTAAGTGTGTAGAGAGGAGCGATGTGTAGAGGGGAGAGAGATTGTGTAGAGGGGAGAGAGCTTGTGTGGAGAGGAGAGAAGTTGTGTAGAGCGGGGAGAGGCTGTGTAGATAAAAGAGAGATTGTGTAGAGAGAAGAGAGGCTGTGTAGAGGGGAGAGAGGCTGTGTAGAGAGGAGGGAGACTGCGTAGAAAGGAGAGAGGCTCCATAGAGGAGAGAGAGGCTGTGTAGTGGGGAGAGAGGGTGTGTAGAGGGGAGAGAGTCTGTGTAGAGGGGAGAGAGTCTGTGTAGAGGGGAGAGAGGGTGTGTAGAGAGGAGAGAGGTTGTGTAGAGAGGAGAGAGGCTGTGTAGAGAGGAGAGAGGCTGTGTAGAGAGGAGAGAGGCTGTGTAGAGGGGACAGAGGCTGTGTAGAGGGGACAGAGGTTGTGTAGAGAGGAAAGAGGTTGTGTAGAGAAGAGGCAGGTTGTGTAGAGAGCAGCGAGGATGTGTAGAGGGGTGAGAGAGCATGTGGAAAGCAGTGATGTTGTGTAGAGAGGAGAGAGGTTGTGTAGAGGGGAGAGAGATTGTGTAGAGAGGAGTGAGGTTGTGTAGAGTGGATCGATGTTGTGTAGAGAGGAGAGAGGGTGTGTAGAGTGCAGAGAGGGTGAGAAGAGAGGAGCGAAGGTGTGTAGAGAGCAGAGAGTCTGTGTAGAGAGGAGAGAGGTTGTGTAGAGAGGAGAGAGGCTGTTTTGAAAGGAGAGAGTGTAAGTTGTCGGAGCGATGATGTGTAGATGGGAGCGATGATGTGTTTCAGAGAGGAGCAATGTTGTGTAGAGAGGAGAGAGAGTGTGTAGAGGGGAGAGAGGGTGTGCAGAGAGGAGCAATGCTGCGTCGAGTGGAGAGAGGTTGCGTAGAGAGGAGAGAGGTTGTGTAGAGAGGAGAGGTGTTGTGTAAAGAAGAGAGAGGGTGTGTAGAGAGGAGAGAGGTTGTGTATTCAGGAGAGAGTGTGTGTAGAGAGGAGAGAGTGTGTGTAGAGGGGAGTGAGGATGTTTAGTGAGGAGCAATGTTGTGTAGAGAGGGTGTGTAGAGAGGAACGATGTTGTGCAGAGAGGAGAGAGGGTCTGTCGAGGGGTGAGAATTTGTGTAGAGCGGAGAGAAGTTGTGTAGAGGGGAGAGAGGCTGTGTCGAGAGGAGAGAGGCTGTGTAGAGGGGAGAGAGGGTTTGTAGAGGGGAGAGAGGGCTTGTAGCGGGGAGAGAGTTTGTGTAGAGGGGAGAGAGGGTGTGTAGAGAGGAGGGAGGGTGTGTAGGGGGAAAGTGGTTGTGTAGAGAGGAGCGAGGGTGGGTAGAGAGGAGGGAGACTGCGTAGAAAGGAGAGAGGCTCCGTAGAGGAGAGAGAGGCTGTGTAGTGGGGAGAGAGGTTGTGTAGAGAGGAGAGAGGCTGTGTAGAGAGGAGAGAGGCTGTGTAGAGAGGAGAGAGGCTGTGTAGAGGGGACAGAGGCTGTGTAGAGGGGACAGAGGCTGTGTAGAGGGGAGAGAGGTTGTGTAGAGAGGAGAGAGAGTGTGTAGAGAGGAGCGATGTGTAGAGGGGAGAGAGCTTGTGTGGAGAGGAGAGAAGTTGTGTAGAGCGGGGAGAGGCTGTGTAGAGAAGAGAGAGATTGAGTAGAGAGGAGAGAGGCTGTGTAGAGGGGAGAGAGGCTGTGTCGAGAGGAGGGAGACTGCGTAGAAAGGAGAGAGGCTCCGTAGAGGAGAGAGAGGCTGTGTAGTGGGGAGACAGGCTGTGTAGAGGGGAGAGAGGCTGTGTAGAGTGGAGAGAGGCTGTGTAAAGGGGAGAGAGGGTGTGGAGAGATGAGGGAGGATATGTAGAGAGGAGAGAGGCTGTGCAGAGAAGCGAGAGATTGTGTACAGAGGAGAGAGGGTGCGTAGAGGGGAGAGAGGCTGTGTAGAGGGGAGAGAGTGTTTGTAGTGGGGAGAGAGGGCTTGTAGCGGGGAGAGAGGTTGTGTAGAGGGGAGAGAGGGTGTGTAGTGAGGAGGGAGGGTGTGTAGGAGGAGAGTGGTTGTGTAGAAAGGAGCGAGGGTGCGTAGAGAGGAGGGAGACTGCATAGAGAGGAGAGAGACTCCGTAGAGGGGAACGAGGCTTTGTAGTGGGGAGAGAGGGTGTGTAGAGGGGAGAGAGGCTGTGTAGAGGGGAGAGAGGCTGCGTAGAGGGGAGAGAGGTTGTGTAGAGAGGAGAGAGGTTGTGTAGAGAGGAGAGAGGCTGTGTAGAGAGGAGAGAGGCTGTGTAGAGAGGAGAGAGGCTGTGTAGAGGGGACAGCGGCTGTGTAGAGCGGAGAGAGGTTGTGTAGAGATGAGAGAGAGTGTGTAGAGAGGAGCGATGTGTAGAGGGGAGAGAGATTGTGTAGTGGGGAGAGAGCTTGTGTGGAGAGGATAGAGGCTGTTTTGAGAGGAGAGAGTGTGAGTAGTCGCAGCGATGATGTGTAGATGGGAGCGATGATGTGTTTTAGAGAGGGGCAATGTTGTGTATAGACGAGAGAGAGTGTGTAGAGGGGAGAGAGGGTGTGCAGAGAGGAACAATGTTGCGTCGAGTAGAGAGAGGTTGCGTAGTGAGGAGAGAGGTTGTGTAGAGAGGAGAGGGGTTGTGTAGAGAGGAGAGAGTGTGTGTAGAGAGGACATAGGGTGTGTAGAGAGGAGCGAGGTTGTGTAGAGAGCAGTGAGTGTGTGTCGAGAGGAGAGAGTGTGTGTAGAGGGGAGTGAGGATGTGTAGTGAGGAGCAATGTTGTGTAGAGAGGGTGTGTAGAGAGGAACGATGTTGTGCAGAGAGAAGAGAGGGTCTGTCGAGGGGTGAGAATTTGTGTACAGCGGAGAGAAGTTGTGTAGAGGGGAGAGAGGTTGTGCAGAGAGGAGAGAGGCTGTGTAGTGAGGAGAGAGGCTGTGTAGAGAGGAGAGAGGCTGTGTAGTGAGGAAGGCTGTGTAGAGGGGACAGAGGCTGTGTAGAGCGGAGAGAGGTTGTGTAGAGAGGAGAGAGAGTGTGTAGAGAGGAGCGATGTGTAGAGCGGAGAGAGATTGTGTAGAGGGGAGAGAGCTTGTGTGGAGAGGAGAGAAGTTGTGTAGAGCGGTGAGAGGCTGTGTAGAGAAGAGAGAGATTGTGTAGAGAGGATAGAGGCTGTGTAGACGAGAGAGAGGATGTGTAGAGAGTAGAGAGACTGCGTTGAGAGGACAGAGGTTGCGTAGAGGGGAGAGAGGTTGCGTAGAGTGGAGAGCGGTTGTGTAGAGGGGAGAGAGATTGTATAGAGAGGAGTGAGGTAGTGTAGAGAGAAGCGATGTTGTGTAGAGAGGAGAGAACGTGTGTAGAGTGCAGAGAGGGTGAGAAGAGACGAGCGAAGGTTTGTAGAGAGCAGAGAGTCTGTGTAGAGAGGAGAGAGGTTGTGTAGAGAGGAGAGAGGCTGTTTTGAGAGGAGAGAGTGTGAGTAGTCGGAGCGATGATGTGTAGATGGGAGCGATGATGTGTTTTAGAGAGGAGCAATGTTGTGTAGAGAGGAGACAGAGTGTGTAGAAGGGAGAGAGGGTGTGCAGAGAGGAGCAATGTTGCGTCAAGTGGAGAGAGGTTGCGTAGAGAGGAGAGAGGTTGTATAGAGAGGAGAGGGGTTGTGTAGAGAGGAGAGAGTGTGTGTAGAGAGGAGAGAGTGTGTGTAGAGAGGAGAGAGGGTGTGTAGAGAGGAGAGAAGTTGTGTAGAGAGGAGAGAGTGTGTGTAGAGAGGAGAGAGTGTGTGTAGAGGGGAGTGAGGATCTGTAGTGAGGAGCAATGTTGTGTAGAGAGGGTGTGTGGAGAGGAACGATGTTGTGCAGAGAGGAGAGAGGGTCTGTCAAGGGGTGATAATTTGTGTAGAGCGGAGAGAAGTTGTGTAGAGGGGAGAGAGGTTGTGCAGAGAGGAGAGACGCTGTGTAGAGAGGACAGAGGCTGTGTACAGTGGAGAGAGGTTGTGTAGAGAGGAGAGAGAGTGTGTAGAGTGGAGCGATGTGTAGAGCGGAGAGAGATTGTGTGGAGGGGAGAGAGCTTGTGTGGAGAGGAGAGAAGTTGTGTAGAGCGGGGAGAGGCTGTGTAGAGAAGGGAGAGATTGTGTAGAGAGGATAGAGGCTGTGTAGACGAGAGAGAGGATGTGCAGAGCGGAGAGAGACTGCGTTGAGAGGACAGAGGTTGCGTAGAGGGGAGAGAGGCTGTGTAGTGGGGAGAGAGGGTGTGTAGAGGGGAGAGAGGCTGTGTAGAGTGGAGAGCTGTTGTGTAGAGGGGAGAGAGATTGTGTAGAGAGGAGTGAGGTTGTGTAGAGAGGAGCGATGTTGTGTAGAGAGGAGCGATGTTGTGTAGAGAGGAGAGAACGTGTGTAGAGTGCAGAGAGGGTGAGAAGAGACGAGCGAAGGTGTGTAGAGAGCAGAGAGTCTGTGTAGAGAGGAGAGAGGTTGGGTAGAGAGGAGAGAGTGTGTGTAGAGGGGAGTGAGGATGTGTAGTGAGGAGCAATGTTGTGTAGAGAGGGTGTGTGGAGAGGAACGATGTTGTGCAGAGAGGAGAGAGGGTCTGTCGTGGGGTGAGAATTTGTGTAGAGCGGAGAGAAGTTGTGTAGAGGGGAGAGAGGTTGTGCAGAGAGGAGAGAGGCTGTGTAGAGAGGAGAGAGGCTGTGTAGAGAGGAGAGAGGCTGTGTAGAGAGGTGAGAGGCTGAGGAGAGAGGCTGTGTAGAGGGGAGAGAGGGTTTGTAGAGGGGAGAGAAGGCTTGTAGCGGGGAGGGAGGTTGTGTAGAGGGGAGAGAGTGTGTGTAGAGAGGAGGGAGTGTGTGTAGGGGAAGAGTGGTTGTGTAGAGAGGAGCGAGGGTGCGTAGAGAGGAGGGAGACTGCGTAGAAAGGAGAGAGGCTCCGTAGAGGAGAGACAGGCTGTGTAGTGGGGAGAGAGGGTGTGTAGAGGGGAGAGAGGCTGTGCAGAGAGGAGAGAGGGTCTGTCGAGGGGTGAGAATTTGTGTAGAGTGGAGAGAAGTTTTGTAGAGGGGAGAGAGGTTGTGCAGAGAGGAGAGAGGCTGTGTAGAGAGGAGAGAGGCTGTGTAGAGAGGAGAGAGGCTGTGTAGTGAGGAAGGCTGTGTAGAGGGGACAGAGGCTGTGTAGAGCGGAGAGAGGTTGTGTAGAGAGGAGAGAGAGTGTGTAGAGAGGAGCGATGTGTAGAGCGGAGAGAGATTGTGTAGAGGGGAGAGAGCTTGTGTGGAGAGGAGAGAAGTTGTGTAGAGCGGGGAGAGGCTGTGTAGAGAAGAGAGAGATTGTGTAGAGAGGATAGAGGCTGTGTAGACGAGAGAGAGGATGTGTAGAGAGGAGAGAGACTGCGTTGAGAGGAGAGATGTTGCGTAGAGGGGAGAGAGGCTGTGTAGTGGGGAGAGAGGGTGTGTAGAGGGGAGAGAGGCTGTGTAGAGAGGAGTGAGGTTGTGTAGAGAGGAGCGATGTTGTGTAGAGAGGAGAGAACGTGTGTAGAGTGCAGAGAGGGTGAGAAGAGACGAGCGAAGGTGTGTAGAGAGCAGAGAGTCTGTGTAGAGAGGAGAGAGGTTGTGTAGAGAGGAGAGAGTGTGAGTAGTCGGAGCGATGATGTGTAGATGGGAGCGATGATGTGTTTTGGAGAGGAGCAATGTTGTGTAGAGAGGAGAGAGAGTGTGTAGAAGGGAGAGAGGGTGTGTAGAAGGGAGAGAGGGTGTGTAGAAGGGAGAGAGGGTGTGTAGAAGGGAGAGAGGGTGTGTAGAGAGGAGAGAGGCTGTGTAGAGAGGAGAGAGGCTGTGTAGAGAGGAAGGCTGTGTAGAGGGGACAGAAGCTGTGTAGAGGGGAGAGAGGTTGTGTAGAGAGGAGAGAGAGTGTGTAGAGAGGAGCGATGTGTAGAGCGGAGAGAGATTGTGTAGAGGGGAGAGAGCTTGTGTGGAGAGGAGAGAAGTTGTGTAGAGCGAGGAGAGGCTGTGTAGAGAAGAGAGAGATTGTGTAGAGAGGATAGAGGCTGTGTAGAGGGGAGAGAGGATGTGTAGAGAGGAGAGAGACTGCGTTGAGAGGAGAGAGGTTGCGTAGAGGTGAGAGAGGCTGTGTAGTGGGGAGAGAGGGTGTGTAGAGTGGAGAGAGGCTGTGTAGAGTTGCGAGAGGCTGTGTAGAGTGGAGAGAAGGTGTGTAGAGAAGAGAGAATTTGTGCAGAGAGGAGAAAGGTTGTGTGGAAAGCAGTGATGTTGTGTAGAGAGGAGAGAGGCTGTGTAGAGGAGAGAGAGGCTCTGTAGAGGGGAGAGAGGCTGTGTAGAGTGGAGAGAGGCTGTGTAAAGGGGAGAGAGGGTGTGTAGAGATGAGGGAGAATATGTAGAGAGAAGAACGGTTGTGTAGAGGGGAGAGAGATTGTGTAGAGAGGAGTGAGGTTGTGTAGAGAGGAGCGATGTTGTGTAGAGAGGAGAGAGTCTGTGTAGAGAGGAGAGAGGTTGTATAGAGAGGCGAGAGGCTGTTTTGAAAGGAGAGAGTGTAAGTAGTCGGAGCGATGATGTGTAGATGGGAGCGATGATGTGTTTTAGAGAGGAGCAATGTTGTGTAGAGAGGAGAGAGAGTGTGTAGAGGGGAGAGAGGGTGTGCAGAGAGGAGCAATGTTGCTTCGAGTGGAGAGATGTTGCGTAGAGAGGAGAGGGGTTGTGTAGAGAGGAGAGGGGTTGTGTAGAGAGGAGAGGGGTTGTGTAGAGAGGAGAGAGGTTGTGTAGAGAGGAGAGAGTGTGTGTTGAGGAGAGAGTGTGTGTAGAGGGGAGTGAGGATGTGTAGTGAGGAGCAATGTTGTGTAGAGAGGGTGTGTAGAGAGGAACGATGTTGTGCAGAGAGGAGAGAGGGTCTGTCGAGGGGTGAGAATTTGTGTAGAGCGGAGACAAGTTGTGTAGAGGGGAGAGAGGCTGTGTAGAGAGGAGAGAGGCTGTGTAGAGAGGAGAGAGGCTGTGTAGAGGGGAGAGAGGGTTTGTAGAGGGGAGAGAGGGCTTGTAGCGGGGAGAGAGGTTGTGTAGAGGGGAGAGGGTGTGTAGAGAGGAGGGAGGGTGTGTAGAGAGGTGAGAGGCTGAGGAGAGAGGCTGTGTAGAGGGGAGAGAGGGTTTGTAGAGGGGAGAGAAGGCTTGTAGCGGGGAGGGAGGTTGTGTAGAGGGGAGAGAGTGTGTGTAGAGAGGAGGGAGTGTGTGTAGGGGAAGAGTGGTTGTGTAGAGAGGAGCGAGGGTGCGTAGAGAGGAGGGAGACTGCGTAGAAAGGAGAGAGGCTCCGTAGAGGAGAGACAGGCTGTGTAGTGGGGAGAGAGGGTGTGTAGAGGGGAGAGAGGCTGTGCAGAGAGGAGAGAGGGTCTGTCGAGGGGTGAGAATTTGTGTAGAGTGGAGAGAAGTTTTGTAGAGGGGAGAGAGGTTGTGCAGAGAGGAGAGAGGCTGTGTAGAGAGGAGAGAGGCTGTGTAGAGAGGAGAGAGGCTGTGTAGTGAGGAAGGCTGTGTAGAGGGGACAGAGGCTGTGTAGAGCGGAGAGAGGTTGTGTAGAGAGGAGAGAGAGTGTGTAGAGAGGAGCGATGTGTAGAGCGGAGAGAGATTGT
Source organism: Mobula birostris (assembly GCF_030028105.1). Classification (NCBI taxonomy): domain Eukaryota; kingdom Metazoa; phylum Chordata; class Chondrichthyes; order Myliobatiformes; family Myliobatidae; genus Mobula; species Mobula birostris. Next base: position 2,727 of record NW_027276736.1, on the reverse strand, counting down.
GTAGAGGGGAGAGAGCTTGTGTGGAGAGGAGAGAAGTTGTGTAGAGCGGTGAGAGGCTGTGTAGAGAAGAGAGAGATTGTGTAGAGAGGATAGAGGCTGTGTAGACGAGAGAGAGGATGTGTAGAGAGTAGAGAGACTGCGTTGAGAGGACAGAGGTTGCGTAGAGGGGAGAGAGGTTGCGTAGAGTGGAGAGCGGTTGTGTAGAGGGGAGAGAGATTGTATAGAGAGGAGTGAGGTAGTGTAGAGAGAAGCGATGTTGTGTAGAGAGGAGAGAACGTGTGTAGAGTGCAGAGAGGGTGAGAAGAGACGAGCGAAGGTTTGTAGAGAGCAGAGAGTCTGTGTAGAGAGGAGAGAGGTTGTGTAGAGAGGAGAGAGGCTGTTTTGAGAGGAGAGAGTGTGAGTAGTCGGAGCGATGATGTGTAGATGGGAGCGATGATGTGTTTTAGAGAGGAGCAATGTTGTGTAGAGAGGAGACAGAGTGTGTAGAAGGGAGAGAGGGTGTGCAGAGAGGAGCAATGTTGCGTCAAGTGGAGAGAGGTTGCGTAGAGAGGAGAGAGGTTGTATAGAGAGGAGAGGGGTTGTGTAGAGAGGAGAGAGTGTGTGTAGAGAGGAGAGAGTGTGTGTAGAGAGGAGAGAGGGTGTGTAGAGAGGAGAGAAGTTGTGTAGAGAGGAGAGAGTGTGTGTAGAGAGGAGAGAGTGTGTGTAGAGGGGAGTGAGGATCTGTAGTGAGGAGCAATGTTGTGTAGAGAGGGTGTGTGGAGAGGAACGATGTTGTGCAGAGAGGAGAGAGGGTCTGTCAAGGGGTGATAATTTGTGTAGAGCGGAGAGAAGTTGTGTAGAGGGGAGAGAGGTTGTGCAGAGAGGAGAGACGCTGTGTAGAGAGGACAGAGGCTGTGTACAGTGGAGAGAGGTTGTGTAGAGAGGAGAGAGAGTGTGTAGAGTGGAGCGATGTGTAGAGCGGAGAGAGATTGTGTGGAGGGGAGAGAGCTTGTGTGGAGAGGAGAGAAGTTGTGTAGAGCGGGGAGAGGCTGTGTAGAGAAGGGAGAGATTGTGTAGAGAGGATAGAGGCTGTGTAGACGAGAGAGAGGATGTGCAGAGCGGAGAGAGACTGCGTTGAGAGGACAGAGGTTGCGTAGAGGGGAGAGAGGCTGTGTAGTGGGGAGAGAGGGTGTGTAGAGGGGAGAGAGGCTGTGTAGAGTGGAGAGCTGTTGTGTAGAGGGGAGAGAGATTGTGTAGAGAGGAGTGAGGTTGTGTAGAGAGGAGCGATGTTGTGTAGAGAGGAGCGATGTTGTGTAGAGAGGAGAGAACGTGTGTAGAGTGCAGAGAGGGTGAGAAGAGACGAGCGAAGGTGTGTAGAGAGCAGAGAGTCTGTGTAGAGAGGAGAGAGGTTGGGTAGAGAGGAGAGAGTGTGTGTAGAGGGGAGTGAGGATGTGTAGTGAGGAGCAATGTTGTGTAGAGAGGGTGTGTGGAGAGGAACGATGTTGTGCAGAGAGGAGAGAGGGTCTGTCGTGGGGTGAGAATTTGTGTAGAGCGGAGAGAAGTTGTGTAGAGGGGAGAGAGGTTGTGCAGAGAGGAGAGAGGCTGTGTAGAGAGGAGAGAGGCTGTGTAGAGAGGAGAGAGGCTGTGTAGAGAGGTGAGAGGCTGAGGAGAGAGGCTGTGTAGAGGGGAGAGAGGGTTTGTAGAGGGGAGAGAAGGCTTGTAGCGGGGAGGGAGGTTGTGTAGAGGGGAGAGAGTGTGTGTAGAGAGGAGGGAGTGTGTGTAGGGGAAGAGTGGTTGTGTAGAGAGGAGCGAGGGTGCGTAGAGAGGAGGGAGACTGCGTAGAAAGGAGAGAGGCTCCGTAGAGGAGAGACAGGCTGTGTAGTGGGGAGAGAGGGTGTGTAGAGGGGAGAGAGGCTGTGCAGAGAGGAGAGAGGGTCTGTCGAGGGGTGAGAATTTGTGTAGAGTGGAGAGAAGTTTTGTAGAGGGGAGAGAGGTTGTGCAGAGAGGAGAGAGGCTGTGTAGAGAGGAGAGAGGCTGTGTAGAGAGGAGAGAGGCTGTGTAGTGAGGAAGGCTGTGTAGAGGGGACAGAGGCTGTGTAGAGCGGAGAGAGGTTGTGTAGAGAGGAGAGAGAGTGTGTAGAGAGGAGCGATGTGTAGAGCGGAGAGAGATTGTGTAGAGGGGAGAGAGCTTGTGTGGAGAGGAGAGAAGTTGTGTAGAGCGGGGAGAGGCTGTGTAGAGAAGAGAGAGATTGTGTAGAGAGGATAGAGGCTGTGTAGACGAGAGAGAGGATGTGTAGAGAGGAGAGAGACTGCGTTGAGAGGAGAGATGTTGCGTAGAGGGGAGAGAGGCTGTGTAGTGGGGAGAGAGGGTGTGTAGAGGGGAGAGAGGCTGTGTAGAGAGGAGTGAGGTTGTGTAGAGAGGAGCGATGTTGTGTAGAGAGGAGAGAACGTGTGTAGAGTGCAGAGAGGGTGAGAAGAGACGAGCGAAGGTGTGTAGAGAGCAGAGAGTCTGTGTAGAGAGGAGAGAGGTTGTGTAGAGAGGAGAGAGTGTGAGTAGTCGGAGCGATGATGTGTAGATGGGAGCGATGATGTGTTTTGGAGAGGAGCAATGTTGTGTAGAGAGGAGAGAGAGTGTGTAGAAGGGAGAGAGGGTGTGTAGAAGGGAGAGAGGGTGTGTAGAAGGGAGAGAGGGTGTGTAGAAGGGAGAGAGGGTGTGTAGAGAGGAGAGAGGCTGTGTAGAGAGGAGAGA
>NW_027276735.1:0-35720 GCF_030028105.1 Mobula birostris | reverse complement strand
GTTTAACCTGGGTGACAGGGTACCGGTGTGTTCAGTCTGGGGAACGGGGGTCCCAGTGGTTTCAGTGTGGGGAACGGGGTCCCGGTGGGTTCAGTGTGGGGAACGGTGTCCCGGTGCGTTGAATATGGGGAACGGGGTCCCGGTGGGTTCATTGTGGGGAACAGGGTCCCGGTGGGTTCACTGTGGGGAACTGGGTCCCAGTGGGTTCAGTGTGGGGAACGGGGTCCCGGTGGGTTCAGTGTGGGGAACGGGGTCCCAGTGGGTTCATTGTGGGGAATGGGGTGCTGGTGTGTTCAGAGTGGTGAGCGGGTCCTGGTCGGAACAGCGTTGGGGAACGGTGTCCCGCTGGGTTTAGTGTCGGGGAATGAGGTCCCGGTGGGTTCAAGGTGGGGAATGGGGTCTCAGTGGGTTCAGTGTGGGGAACGGGGTCCCGGTGGGTTCAGTGTGGGTAACGGTGTCCCAGTGGGTTTAGTGTGGGGAAGGGGGTCCCGGTGGGTTCAATGTGGGGAACGCGTTCCCAGTGCGTTTAGTGCGGGGAACGGGGTCCCAGTGGGCTTATTATGGGGAACGGGTTCCTGGTGGGTTCAAGGTGGGGAATGGAGTCTCGGTGGGTTCAGTGTGGGGAACGGTGTCCCGGTGGGTTCAGTGTGGGTGACGGTGTCCCGGTGGGTTTAGTGTGGGGAAGGGGGTCCCGGAGGGATCAGTGTGCGGAACGGGGTACCGGTGGTTTCAGTGTGGGGAACGGGGTCCCGTTGGGTTCAGTGTGGTGTACGGGGTCCCGGTGGGTTCAGTGGGAAACGGGGTCCTGTTGGGTTCAGTGTGGGGAACGGGATCCCGGTGGGTTCAGTGTGGGGAACGGGATCCCGGTGGGCTTAGTATGGGGAACGGTGTCATGGTGGGTTTAGGTTGGGGAACGGGATCCTGGTGGGTTCAGTTTGGGGAACGGGATCCCCTTGGGTTCAGTGTAGGGTACGGGGTCCCGGTGGGTTCAGTGTGGGGAAACGGGGTCATGGTGGGTTCAGAGTGGGGAACGGGTCCCGGTGGGTTTAGTATCGGGGATGGGGTCCCGGTTGTATTAGTGTGGGGAACGGCGTCCCGGTGGGTTCAGTGTTGGGAACCGGGTCCCAGTTGGATCAGTGTGGAGAACGGGGTCCCAGTGGGTTCAATGTGGGGAATGGGGTCCCGGTGGGTTTAGTGTGGGGAACGGGGTCCCTGTGATTACAGTGTGGGGAACCGGGTCCCGGTGGGTTCACTGTGGGGGAATGGGGTACCGGTGGGTTCAGTGTGGGGGAACGGGTCCCGGTGCGTTTAGTGTGGGGAAAGGGGTCCCAGTGGGTTCAGTGTGGGGAACTTGGTCCCGGTGGGATCAGTGTGGGGAACGGGGTCCCGGTGGGTTCAGTGTGGGGAACGTTGGTCCTAGTGTGTTTAGAGTGGGGAACGGGGTCCTGGTGGGTTTAGTGTGGAAAACCGGGTTCCGGTGGTTTCACTGTGGGGAACGGGGTCTGGGTGGGTTCAGTGTGGGTGATGGGGTCCCGGTGGGTTCAGTGTGTGGAACGGGGGTCCCGTTGGGCTCAGTGTGGGGAACGGGGTCCCGGTGGGTTCAGTGTGGGGGAACGGGGTCCCGGTGGGTTTAACCTGGGTGACAGGGTACCGGTGTATTCAGTCTGGGGAACGGGGTCCCAGTGGTTTCAGTGTGGGGAACGGGGGTCCCGGTGGGTTCAGTGTGGGGAACGGGGTCCCGGTGGGTTCAGTGTGGGAAACGGTGTCCCGGTGGGTTCAGTGTTGGGAACGGGATCCCGGTGGGTTCATTGTGGGGAACGGGTTCCTGGTGTGTTCAGTGTGTGGAATGGGGTCCCGGTGGTTTCAGTGTGGTGAGCGGGTCCCGGTCGGATCAGTGTTGGGGAACGGTGTCCCGCTGGGTTTAGTGTTGGGGAATGGGGTCCTGGTGGGTTCAGTGTGGGAAACGGGGTCCCGGTGGGTTCACTGTGGTTTACGGGGTCTGGGTGGGTTCATTGTGGGTGACGGGGTCCAAGAGGGTTCAGTGTGGGAAACGGGGTCTCGGTGGGTTTAGTTTGGGGAACGGGGTCCCGGTGGTTTCAGTGTGGGGAACGGGGGTCCCGGTGGGATCAGTGTGGGGAACGGGGTCCCAGTGGGTTCAGTGTGGCGAACGGGGTCCCAGTGGGCTTAGTATGGGGAACGGAGTCATTGTGGGTTTAGGGTGGGGAACGGGATCCTGGTGGGTTCAGTGTGGGGAACGGGGGTCCCAGTGGGTTCAGTGTGGCGAACGGGGTCCCAGTGGGCTTAGTATGGGGAACGGAGTCATTGTGGGTTTAGGGTGGGGAACGGGATCCTGGTGGGTTCAGTGTGGGGAACGGGGTCCCAGTGGGTTCAGTGTGGCGAACGGGTTCCCAGTGGGCTTAGTATGGGGAACGGAGTCATTGTGGGTTTAGGGTGGGGAACGGGATCCTGGTGGGTTCAGTGTGGGGAACGGGGTCCTGGTGCGTTCAGTGTGTGGAACGGGGTCCCGGTGCGTTCAGTGTGTGGAACGGGATCCCGGTGGGTTTAGTATTGGGAACGGGGTCCCGGTTGGATTAGTTTGTGAAACGGGGTCCCGGTGGGTTCAGTGTGGAGAACGGGGTCCCAGTGGGATCAGTGTGGGGAACGGGGTCCTGGTGGATTCATTGTGTGGAACGGGGTTCCGTTGGGCTCAGTGTGAGGAACGGGGTCCCGGTGGGTTCAGTGTGGGTGACGGGGTCCAGGTGGGTTCAGTGTGTTGAAAACGGGGTCCCGGTGGGTTCGGTGTGGGGAACGGGGTCCCGGTGGGTTTACTGTGGGTGATGGGGTCCCAGTGGGTTCAGTGTGGGTGACGGGGTCCCAGTGTGATCAGTCTGGGGAACGGGGTCCTGGTGGGTTCAGTGTGGGAACGGGGTCCCGGTGCGTTTACTGTGGGGAACGTTGTCCCGGTGGGTTCAGTGTGGGGTACGGAGTCCTGGTGGGTTGAGTGTGGGTGATGGGGTCCCGGTGGGTTCAGTGTGGGGAATGGGGTCTCGGTGGGTTCAGTTGTGGAACAGGGTCCCGGTGGGTTCATTGTGGGGAACGGGATCCCGGTGGGTTCAGTGTGGGGAAGGGGGTCCCAGTGGGTTCATTGTGGGGAACGGGTTGCTGGTGTGTTCAGTGTGGGGAACAGGGTCCCGGTGGGTTCAGTGTGTGGAACGGTTCCCGGTGGGTTTAGTATCGGGAATGGGGTCCCGGTTGGATTAGTGTGGGGAACGCGTTCCCGGTGGGTTCAGTGTGGGGAACCGGGTCCCAGTGGGATCAGCATGGAGAATGGGGTCCCAGTGGGTTCAATGTGGGGAACGGGGTGCCAGTGGGTTCAGTGTGGGGAAACGGGGTCATGGTGGGTTCAGAGTGGGGACCGGGTCCCGGTGGGTTTAGCCTGTGTGACACGGTCCCGGTGGATTCAGTCTGGGGAACGGGGTCCCTGTGGGTTCAGTCTTGGGAACGGGGTCCCTGTGGGTTCAGTGTGGGGAACGGGGTCCCGGTGGGTTCAGTGTGGGAAACGGTGTCCCGGTGCGTTTACTGTGGGGAACGGGGTCCCGATGGGTTCATTGTGGGGAAGGGGGGTCCCGGTGGGTTCAGTGTGGGGAACGCGGTCCCAGTGCGTTTAGTGCGGGGAACGGGGTCCCAGTGGGCTTAGTATGGGGAACGGGGACATGCAGGGTTTAGGGTGGGGAACGGGATCCCGGTGGGTTCAGTGTGGGTGACGGGGGTCCCAGTGTGATCAGTGTGGGGAACGGGGTCCTGGTGGGTTCAGTGTGGGGAATGGGGTCCCGGTGCGTTTACTGTGGGGAACGTTGTCCCGGTGGGTTCAGTGTGGGGTACGGAGTCCCGGTGGGTTGAGTGTGGCTGATGGGGTCCCGGTGGGTTCAGTGTGGGGAATAGGGTCTCGGTGGGTTCAGTTGTGGAACAGGGTCCCGGTGGGTTCATTGTGGGGAACGGGGTCCCGGTGGGTTCAGTGTGTGGAACCGGGTCCCGGTGGGTTTAGTGTGGGGAAAGGGGTCCCAGTGGGCTTATTATGGGGAACGGGTTCCTGGTGGGTTCAGTGTGGTGAGCGGGTCCTGGTCAGATCAGTGTTGGGGAACGGTGTCCAGCTGGGTTTAGTGTGGGGAACGGTGTCCCGGTGGGTTCAGTGTGGGTGACGGTGTCCCGGTGGGTTTAGTGTGGGGAAGGGGGTCCCGGAGGGATCAGTGTGCGGAACGGGGTACCGGTGGTTTCAGTGTGGGGAACGGGGTCCCGTTGGGTTCAGTGTGGTGTACGGGGTCCCGGTGGGTTCAGTGGGAAATGGGGTCCAGTTGGGTTCAGTCTGGGGAATGAGGTCCCGGTGGGTTCAGTGTGGGGAACGGGATCCCGGTGGGCTTAGTATGGGGAACGGTGTCATGGTGGGTTTAGGTTGGGGAACGGGATCCTGGTGGGTTCAGTTTGGGGAACGGGATCCCCTTGGGTTCAGTGTAGGGTACGGGGTCCCGGTGGGTTCAGTGTGGGAAACGGGGTCATGGTGGGTTCAGAGTGGGGAACGGGTCCCGGTGGGTTTAGTATCGGGGATGGGGTCCCGGTTGTATTAGTGTGGGGAACGGCGTCCCGGTGGGTTCAGTGTTGGGAACCGGGTCCCAGTTGGATCAGTGTGGAGAACGGGGTCCCAGTGGGTTCAATGTGGGGAATGGGGTCCCGGTGGGTTTAGTGTGGGGAACGGGGTCCCTGTGATTACAGTGTGGGGAACCGGGTCCCGGTGGGTTCACTGTGGGGTCTGGGTGGGTTCAGTGTAGGTGACGGGGTCCCGGTGGGTTCAGTGTTTGGAACGGGGTCCCTTTGGGCTCAGTGTGGGGAACGGGGTCCCGGTGGGTTCAGTGTGGGGGAACGGGGTCCCGCTGGGTTCAGTGTGGGGAACCGGGTCCCGGTGCGTTTAGTGTGGGGAAAGGGGGTCCCAGTGGGTTCAGTGTGGGGAACTTGGTCCCGGTGGGATCAGTGTGGGGAACGGGGGTCCCGGTGGGTTCAGTGTGGGGAACGTGGTCCTAGTGTGTTTAGAGTGGGGAACGGGGTCCTGGTGGGTTTAGTGTGGGAAACCGGGTTCCGGTGGTTTCACTGTGGGGAACGGGGTCTGGGTGGGTTCAGTGTAGGTGACGGGGGTCCCGGTGGGTTCAGTGTTTGGAACGGGGTCCCTTTGGGCTCAGTGTGGGGAACGGGGTCCCGGTGGGTTCAGTGTGGGGGAACGGGGTCCCGCTGGGTTCAGTGTGGGGAACCGGGTCCCGGTGCGTTTAGTGTGGGGAAAGGGGTCCCAGTGGGTTCAGTGTGGGGAACTTGGTCCCGGTGGGATCAGTGTGGGGAACGGGGTCCCGGTGGGTTCAGTGTGGGGAACGTGGGTCCTAGTGTGTTTAGAGTGGGGGAACGGGGTCCTGGTGGGTTTAGTGTGGAAAACCGGGTTCCGGTGGTTTCACTGTGGGGAACGGGGTCTGGGTGGGTTCAGTGTGGGTGACGGGGGTCCCGGTGGGTTCAGTGTGTGGAACGGGGTCCCGTTGGGCTCAGTGTGGGGAACGGGGTCCCGGTGGGTTCAGTGTGGGGGAACGGGGTCCCGGTGGGTTTAACCTGGGTGACAGGGTACCGGTGTATTCAGTCTGGGGAACGGGGGGTCCCAGTGGTTTCAGTGTGGGGAACGGGGGGTCCCGGTGGGTTCAGTGTGGGGAACGGGGGTCCCGGTGGGTTCAGTGTGGGAAACGGTGTCCCGGTGGGTTCAGTGTTGGGAACGGGATCCCGGTGGGTTCATTGTGGGGAACGGGTTCCTGGTGTGTTCAGTGTGTGGAATGGGGGTCCCGGTGGTTTCAGTGTGGTGAGCGGGTCCCGGTCGGATCAGTGTTGGGGAACGGTGTCCCGCTGGGTTTAGTGTTGGGGAATGGGGGTCCTGGTGGGTTCAGTGTGGGAAACGGGGGTCCCGGTGGGTTCACTGTGGTTTACGGGGTCTGGGTGGGTTCATTGTGGGTGACGGGGTCCAAGAGGGTTCAGTGTGGGAAACGGGGTCTCGGTGGGTTTAGTTTGGGGAACGGGGGTCCCGGTGGTTTCAGTGTGGGGGAACGGGGTCCCGGTGGGATCAGTGTGGGGAACGGGGTCCCAGTGGGTTCAGTGTGGCGAACGGGGTCCCAGTGGGCTTAGTATGGGGGAACGGAGTCATTGTGGGTTTAGGGTGGGGAACGGGATCCTGGTGGGTTCAGTGTGGGGAACGGGGGGTCCCAGTGGGTTCAGTGTGGCGAACGGGTTCCCAGTGGGCTTAGTATGGGGGAACGGAGTCATTGTGGGTTTAGGGTGGGGAACGGGATCCTGGTGGGTTCAGTGTGGGGAACGGGGTCCTGGTGGGTTCAGTGTTGGGTACGGGATCCCGGTGGGTTCATTGTGGGGAACGGGGGTCCTGGTGGGTTCAGTGTGTGGAACGGGGTCCCGGTGCGTTCAGTGTGTGGAACGGGATCCCGGTGGGTTTAGTATTGGGAACGGGGGTCCCGGTTGGATTAGTTTGTGAAACGGGGGTCCCGGTGGGTTCAGTGTGGAGAACGGGGATCCCAGGTGGGATCAGTGTGGGGAACGGGGTCCTGGTGGATTCATTGTGTGGAACGGGGTTCCGTTGGGCTCAGTGTGAGGAACGGGGTCCCGGTGGGTTCAGTGTGGGTGACGGGGGTCCAGGGTGGGTTCAGTGTGTTGAAAACGGGGTCCCGGTGGGTTCGGTGTGGGGGAACGGGGGGTCCCGGTGGGTTTACTGTGGGTGATGGGGTCCCAGTGGGTTCAGTGTGGGTGACGGGGTCCCAGTGTGATCAGTGTGGGGAACGGGGTCCTGGTGGGTTCAGTGTGGGGAACGGGGTCCCGGTGCGTTTACTGTGGGGAACGTTGTCCCGGTGGGTTCAGTGTGGGGTACGGAGTCCTGGTGGGTTGAGTGTGGGTGATGGGGTCCCGGTGGGTTCAGTGTGGGGAATGGGGGTCTCGGTGGGTTCAGTTGTGGAACAGGGGTCCCGGTGGGTTCATGTGTGGGGAACGGGGGTCCCGGTGGGTTCAGTGTGGGGAAGGGGGTCCCAGTGGGTTCATTGTGGGGAACGGGTTGCTGGTGTGTTCAGTGTGGGGAACAGGGTCCCGGGTGGGTTCAGTGTGTGGAACGGTTTCCCGGTGGGTTTAGTATCGGGAATGGGGTCCCGGTTGGATTAGTGTGGGGAACGCGTTCCCGGTGGGTTCAGTGTGGGGAACCGGGGTCCCAGTGGGATCAGCATGGAGAATGGGGTCCCAGTGGGTTCAATGTGGGGAACGGGGTGCCAGTGGGTTCAGTGTGGGGAAACGGGGTCATGGTGGGTTCAGAGTGGGGACCGGGTCCCGGTGGGTTTAGCCTGTGTGACACGGTCCCGGTGGATTCAGTCTGGGGAACGGGGTCCCTGTGGGTTCAGTCTTGGGAACGGGGGTCCCTGTGGGTTCAGTGTGGGGAACGGGGTCCCGGTGGGTTCAGTGTGGGAAACGGTGTCCCGGTGCGTTTACTGTGGGGAACGGGGGTCCCGATGGGTTCATTGTGGGGAACGGGGGTCCCGGTGGGTTCAGTGTGGGGAATGCGGTCCCAGTGCGTTTAGTGCGGGGAACGGGGGTCCCAGTGGGCTTAGTATGGGGAACGGGGACATGCAGGGTTTAGGGTGGGGAACGGGATCCCGGTGGGTTCAGTGTGGGGAACGGGGTCCCGGTGGGTTTACTGTGGGTGATGGGGTCCCAGTGGGTTCAGTGTGGGTGACGGGGTCCCAGTGTGATCAGTGTGGGGAACGGGGGTCCTGGTGGGTTCAGTGTGGGGAACGGGGTCCCGGTGGGTTGAGTGTGGGTGATGGGGTCCCGGTGGGTTCAGTGTGGGGAATAGGGTCTCGGTGGGTTCAGTTGTGGAACAGGGTCCCGGTGGGTTCATTGTGGGGAACGGGGGTCCCGGTGGGTTCAGTGTGTGGAACCGGGTCCCGGTGGGTTTAGTGTGGGGAAAGGGGTCCCAGTGGGTTCAGTGTGGGGAACGGGGTCCCGGTGAGATCAGTGTGGGGAACCGGGTTCCCGGTGGGTTCAGTGTGTGGAACGGGGGTCCTGGTGTGTTAGAGTGGGGAACGGGGGTCCTGGTGGGTTTAGTGTGGGATACCGGGGTTCCGGTGGTTTCACTGTGGGGAACGGGGGTCTGGGTGGGTTCAGTGTGGGTGACGGGGTCCCGGTGGGTTCAGTGTGTGGAACGGGGTCCCGTGGGCTCAGTGTGGGGAACGGGGTCCCGGTGGGTTCAGTGTGGGGGAACGGGGGTCCCGCTGGGTTCAGTGTGGGGAACCGGGGGTCCCGGTGCGTTTAGTGTGGGGAAAGGGGTCCCAGGTGGGTTCAGTGTGGGGAACGGGGTCCCGGTGGGGTTCAGTGTGGGGAACGGGGTCCCGGTGGGTTCAGTGTGGGGAACGGGGTCCTGGTGGGTTCAGTGTGGGGAACGGGGTCCCGGTGGGTTCAGTGTGGGGGGGACGGGGGTCCCGGTGGGTTTAACCTGGGTGACAGGGGTACCGGTGTATTCAGTCTGGGGAACGGGGTCCCAGTGGTTTCAGTGTGGGGAACGGGGTCCCGGTGGGTTCAGTGTGGGGAACGGTGTCCCGGTGCGTTGAGTATGGGGAACGGGGGTCTCGGTGGGTTCATTGTGGGGAACGGGGTCCCGGTGGGTTCACTGTGGGGAACTGGGTCCCAGTGGGTTCAGTGTGGGGAACGGGGTCCCAGTGGTCTTAGTATGGGGGAACTGGGTCATTGTGGGTTTAGGGTGGGGGAAGGGGATCCTGGTGGGTTCAGTGTGGGGAACGGGGTTCTGGTGGGTTCAGTGTTGGGTACGGGATCCCGGTGGGTTCATTGTGGGAAACGGGGTCCTGGTGGGTTCAGTGTGTGGAATGGGGTCCCGGTGGGTTCAGTGTGGGGAAACAGGCTCCCGGTGGGTTTAGCCTGGGTGACAGGGTACCGGTGTATTCAGTTCTGGGGAACGGGGTCCCGGTGGGTTCAGTGTGGGGAACGGGGTGCCGGTGGGTTCAGTGTGGGGAACGGGGTCCCGGTGCGTTTAGTATGGGGAACGGGGTCCCGGTGGTTTCATTGTGGGGAACGGGGTCCAGGTGGGTTCAGTGTGGGGGAACTGGGTCCCAGTGGGTTCAGTGTGGGGAACGGGGTCCCAGTGGGCTTAGTATGGGGAACCGGGTCATTGTGGGTTTAGGGTGGGGAACGGGATCCTGGTGGGTTCAGTGATGGGTACGGGATCCCGGTGGGTTCATTGTGGGGAACGGGGGTCCCGGTGGGTTCAGTGTGGAGAACAGGGTCCCAGTGGGATCAGTGTGGGGAACGGGGTCCTGGTGGATTCATTGTGGGGAACGGGGTCCCGGTGTGTTCAGTGTGGGGAACGGGGTCCCAATGTGTTCAGTGTGTGGAACGGGGTTCCGTTGGGCTCAGTGTGGGGAACCTGGTCCCGGTGGGTTCAATGTTGGGAACGGGGTCCCGGTGGGTTCAGTGTGGGGTGACGGGGTCCCGGTGGGATCAGTGTGGGGAACGGGGTCCCGGTGGGTTCAGTGTGGGGAACGGGTTCCCGGTGCGTTTACTGTGGGGAACGTTGTCCCGGTGGGTTCAGTGTGGGGGTACGGAGTCCCGGTGGGTTTAGTGTGGGTGATGGTTTCCCGGTGGGTCCAGTGAGGGGGAACGGAATCCCGGTGGGTTTAAAAGGAGTGTGTGGAACGGGGTCCTGGTGGGTTTAGTGTGCGGAACGGGGGTCCCGGTTGGTTCAGTGAGCGGAACGTTGTCCCGGTGTGTTTAGTGTGGTGAACGGGTTCCCGGTGGGTTCAGTGTGGGGAACGGGGTTCCGGTGGGTTTACTGTGGGGAACGTTGTCCCGGTGGGTTTAGTGTGGGACACGGATCCGGGTGGGTTCAGTGTGGGTGACGGGGTCCCGGTGGGTTCAGTGTGGGTGACGGGGTCCCGGTGGGTTCAGTGTGGGGAACGGGGTCCCGGTGGGTTCAGTGTGGGGAATCGGGTCTCGGTGGGTTCACTGTGGGGAACGGGATCCCGGTGGGTTCATTGTGGGGAACGGAATCCCGGTGGGTTTAAAAGGAGTGTGTGGAACCGGGTCCCGGTGGGTTTAGTGTGGGGAAAGGGGTCCCAGTGGGTTCAGTGTGGGGAACGGGGGTCCCGGTGAGATCAGTGTGGGGAACCGGGTCCCGGTGGGTTCAGTGTGTGGAACGGGGTCCTGGTGTGTTTAGAGTGGGGAACGGGGTCCTGGTGGGTTTAGTGTGGGATACCGGGTTCCGGTGGTTTCACTGTGGGGAACGGGGTCTGGGTGGGTTCAGTGTGGGTGACGGGGTCCCGGTGGGTTCAGTGTGTGGAACGGGGTCCCGTTGGGCTCAGTGTGGGGAAAGGGGTCCCGGTGGGTTCAGTGTGGGGGAACGGGGTCCCGCTGGGTTCAGTGTGGGGAACCGGGTCCCGGTGCGTTTAGTGTGGGGAAAGGGGTCCCAGTGGGTTCAGTGTGGGGAACGGGGTCCCGGTGGGTTCAGTGTGGGGAACGGGGTCCCGGTGGGTTCAGTGTGGGGAACGGGGTCCTGGTGGGTTCAGTGTGGGGAACGGGGTCCCGGTGGGTTCAGTGTGGGGGGACGGGGTCCCGGTGGGTTTAACCTGGGTGACAGGGTACCGGTGTATTCAGTCTGGGGAACGGGGTCCCAGTGGTTTCAGTGTGGGGAACGGGGTCCCGGTGGGTTCAGTGTGGGGAACGGTGTCCCGGTGCGTTGAGTATGGGGAACGGGGTCTCGGTGGGTTCATTGTGGGGAACGGGGTCCCGGTGGGTTCACTGTGGGGAACTGGGTCCCAGTGGGTTCAGTGTGGGGAACGGGGTCCCAGTGGTCTTAGTATGGGGAACTGGGTCATTGTGGGTTTAGGGTGGGGAAGGGGATCCTGGTGGGTTCAGTGTGGGGAACGGGGTTCTGGTGGGTTCAGTGTTGGGTACGGGATCCCGGTGGGTTCATTGTGGGGAACGGGGTCCTGGTGGGTTCAGTGTGTGGAATGGGGTCCCGGTGGGTTCAGTGTGGGGAAACAGGCTCCCGGTGGGTTTAGCCTGGGTGACAGGGTACCGGTGTATTCAGTCTGGGGAACGGGGTCCCGGTGGGTTCAGTGTGGGGAACGGGGTGCCGGTGGGTTCAGTGTGGGGAACGGGGTCCCGGTGCGTTTAGTATGGGGAACGGGGTCCCGGTGGTTTCATTGTGGGGAACGGGGTCCAGGTGGGTTCAGTGTGGGGAACTGGGTCCCAGTGGGTTCAGTGTGGGGAACGGGGTCCCAGTGGGCTTAGTATGGGGAACCGGGTCATTGTGGGTTTAGGGTGGGGAACGGGATCCTGGTGGGTTCAGTGATGGGTACGGGATCCCGGTGGGTTCATTGTGGGGAACGGGGTCCCGGTGGGTTCAGTGTGGAGAACAGGGTCCCAGTGGGATCAGTGTGGGGAACGGGGTCCTGGTGGATTCATTGTGGGGAACGGGGTCCCGGTGTGTTCAGTGTGGGGAACGGGGTCCCAATGTGTTCAGTGTGTGGAACGGGGTTCCGTTGGGCTCAGTGTGGGGAACCTGGTCCCGGTGGGTTCAATGTTGGGAACGGGGTCCCGGTGGGTTCAGTGTGGGTGACGGGGTCCCGGTGGGATCAGTGTGGGGAACGGGGTCCCGGTGGGTTCAGTGTGGGGAACGGGTTCCCGGTGCGTTTACTGTGGGGAACGTTGTCCCGGTGGGTTCAGTGTGGGGTACGGAGTCCCGGTGGGTTTAGTGTGGGTGATGGTTTCCCGGTGGGTCCAGTGAGGGGAACGGAATCCCGGTGGGTTTAAAAGGAGTGTGTGGAACGGGGTCCTGGTGGGTTTAGTGTGCGGAACGGGGTCCCGGTTGGTTCAGTGAGCGGAACGTTGTCCCGGTGTGTTTAGTGTGGTGAACGGGTTCCCGGTGGGTTCAGTGTGGGGAACGGGGTCCCGGTGGGTTCAGTGTGGGGAATCGGGTCTCGGTGGGTTCACTGTGGGGAACGGGATCCCGGTGGGTTCATTGTGGGGAACGGAATCCCGGTGGGTTTAAAAGGAGTGTGTGGAACGGGGTCCTGGTGGGTTTAGTGTGGGGAACGGGGTCCCGGTGGGTTCAGTGTGGGGAATCGGGTCTCGGTGGGTTCACTGTGGGGAACGGGATCCCGGTGTGTTTAGTGTGGTGAACGGGTTCCCGGTGGGTTCAGTGTGGGGAACGGGGTTCCGGTGGGTTTACTGTGGGGAACGTTGTCCCGGTGGGTTTAGTGTGGGACACGGATCCGGGTGGGTTCAGTGTGGGTGACGGGGTCCCGGTGGGTTCAGTGTGGGTGACGGGGTCCCGGTGGGTTCAGTGTGGGGAACGGGGTCCCGGTGGGTTCAGTGTGGGGAATCGGGTCTCGGTGGGTTCACTTTGGGGAACGGGATCCCGGTGGGTTCATTGTGGGGAACGGAATCCCGGTGGGTTTAAAAGGAGTGTGTGGAACGGGGTCCTGGTGGGTTTAGTGTGCGGAACGGGGTCCCGGTTGGTTCAGTGTGCGGAACGTTGTCCCGGTGTGTTTAGTATGGGGAACGGGTTCCCGGTGGGTTCAGTGTGGGGAACGGGGTCCCGGTGGGTTTACTGTGGGGAATGTTGTCCCGGTGGGTTTACTGCGGGATACGGATCCCTGTGGGTTGAGTGTGGGTGAAGGGGTCCCGGTGGGTTCAGTGTGGGTGACGGGGTCCCGGTCGGTTCAGTGTGGGGAACGTGGTCCCGGTGGGTTCAGTGTGGGGAATGGGGTCTCGGTGGGTTCACTGTGGGGAACGGGGTCCCGATGGGTTCATTGTGGGGAATGGGGTCCCGGTGGGTTCAGTGTGGTGAACGAGGTGCCAGTGGGTTCATTGTGGGGAACGGGGTGCTGGTGTGTTCAGTGTGGGGAACAGGGTCCCGGTGGGTTCAGTGTGTGGAACGGGTCCCGATGGGTTTAGTATCGGGAACGGTGTCCCGGTTGGATTAGTGTGGGGAACGCGTTCCCGGTGGGTGCAGTGTGGGGAACCGGGTCCCAGTGGGATCAGTGTAGAGAACGGGGTCCCAGTGGGTTCAATGTGGGGAACGGGGTGCCGGTGGGTTCAGTGTGGGGAAACGGGGTCATGGTGGGTTCAGAGTGGGGACCGGGTCCCGGTGGGTTTAGCCTGTGTGACACGGTCCCGGTGGATTCAGTCTGGGGAATGCGGTCCCTGTGGGTTCAGTGTGGGGAACGGGGTCCCGGTGGGTTCAGTGTGGGGAACGGGGTCCTGGTGGGTTCAGTGTGGGAAACGGTGTCCCGGTGGGTTCAGTGTGGGGAACGGGGTCCCGATGGGTTCATTGTGGGGAACGGAATCCCGGTGGGTTTAAAAGGAGTGTGTGGAACGGGGTCCTGGTGGGTTTAGTGTGCGGAACGGGGTCCCGGTTGGTTCAGTGTGCGGAACGTTGTCCCGGTGTGTTTAGTATGGGGAACGGGTTCCCGGTGGGTTCAGTGTGGGGAACGGGGTCCCGGTGGGTTTACTGTGGGGAACGTTGTCCCGGTGGGTTTACTGCAGGATACGGATCCCTGTGGGTTGAGTGTGGGTGAAGGGGTCCCGGTGGGTTCAGTGTGGGTGACGGGGTCCCGGTCGGTTCAGTGTGGGGAACGTGGTCCCGGTGGGTTCAGTGTGGGGAATGGGGTCTCGGTGGGTTCACTGTGGGGAACGGGGGTCCCGATGGGTTCATTGTGGGGAATGGGGTCCCGGTGGGTTCAGTGTGGTGAACGAGGTGCCAGTGGGTTCATTGTGGGGAACGGGGTGCTGGTGTGTTCAGTGTGGGGATCAGGGTCCCGGTGGGTTCAGTGTGTGGAACGGGTCCCGGTGGGTTTAGTATCGGGAACGGTGTCCCGGTTGGATTAGTGTGGGGAACGCGTTCCCGGTGGGTGCAGTGTGGGGAACCGGGTCCCAGTGGGATCAGTGTAGAGAACGGGGTCCCAGTGGGTTCAATGTGGGGAACGGGGTGCCGGTGGGTTCAGTGTGGGGAAACGGGGTCATGGTGGGTTCAGAGTGGGGACCGGGTCCCGGTGGGTTTAGCCTGTGTGACACGGTCCCGGTGGATTCAGTCTGGGGAATGCGGTCCCTGTGGGTTCAGTGTGGGGAACGGGGTCCCGGTGGGTTCAGTGTGGGGAACGGGGTCCTGGTGGGTTCAGTGTGGGAAACGGTGTCCCGGTGGGTTCAGTGTGGGGAACGGGGTCCCGATGGGTTCATTGTGGGGAACGGGGTCCCGGTGGGTTCAGTGTGGGGAACGCGGTCCCAGTGCGTTTAGTGCGGGGAATGGGGTCCCAGTGGGCTTAATATAGGGAACGGGGACATGCTGGGTTAAGGGTGGGGAACGGGATCCCGGTGGGTTCAGTGTGGGGAACGGGGTCCTGGTGGGTTCAGTGTTGGGAACGGGATCCCGGTGGGTTCATTGTGGGGAACGGGTTCCTGGTGGGTTCAGTGTGTGGAACGGGGTCCCAGTGGGTTCAGTGTGGTGAGTGGGTCTCGGTCGGAGCAGTGTTGGGGAACGGTGTCCCGCTGGGTTTAGTGTGGGGGAATGGAGTCCCAGTGTGTTCAAGGTGGGGAATGGGGTCCCTGTGGGTTTAGGGTCGGGAACGGGGTCCTGGTGGGTTCAATGTGGGAAACGGGGTCCCGGTGGGTTCACTGTGGTTTACGGGGTCTGGGTGGGTTCAGTGTGGGTGACGGGGTCCAAGAGGGTTCAGTGTGGGAAACGGGGTCCCGGTGGGATCAGTGTGGGGAACGGGGTCCCAGTGGGTTCAGTGTGGGGAACGGGGTCCCAGTGGGCTTAGTATGGGGAACGGAGTCATAGTGGGTTTAGGGTGGGGAACGGGATCCTGGTGGGTTCAGTGTGGGGAACAGGGTCCTGCTGGGTTTAGTATTGGGAACGGGGTCCCGGTTGGATTAGTTTGGGGAACAGGGTCCCGGAGGGTTCAGTGTGGAGAACGGGGTCCCAGTGGGATCAGTGTTGGGAACGGGGTCCTGGTGGATTTATTGTGCGGAACGGGGTCCCGGTGTGTTCAGTGTGGGGAACGGGGTCCCAGTGTGTTCAGTGTGTGGAACGGGGTTCCGTTGGGCTCAGTGTGGGGAACGGGGTCCCGGTGGGTTCAATGTTGGGAACGGGGTCCCGGTGGGTTCAGTGTGGGTGACGGGGTCCCGGTGGGATCAGTGTGGGGAACGGGGTCCCGGTGGGTTCAGTGTGGGGGAACTGGGTCCCGCTGGGTTCAGTGTGGGGAACCGGGTCCCGGTGGGTTTAGTGTGGGGAAAGGGGTCCCAGTGGGTTCAGTGTGGGGAACGGGGTCCCGGTGGGATCAGTGTGGGGAACGGGGTCCCGGTGGGTTCAGTGTGGGGAACGGGGTCCTGGTGTGTTTAGAGTGGGGAACGGGGTCCTGGTGTGTTTAGTGTGGGAAACCGGGTTCCGGTGGTTTCACTGTGGGGAACGGTGTCTGGGTGGGTTCAGTGTGGGTGACGGGGTCCCGGTGGGTTCAGTGTTTGGAACGTGGTCCCGTTGGGCTCAGTGTGGGGAACGGAGTCCCGGTGGGTTCAGTGTAGGGGAACGGGGTCCCGGTGGGTTTAACCTGGGTGACAGGGTACCGGTGTATTCAGTCTGGGGAACGGGGTCCCGGTGGGTTCAGTGTGGGGAACGAGGTCCCGGTGGGTTAAGTGTGGGGAACGGGGTCCCGGTGGGTTCAGTGTGGGGAACGGTTTCCCGGTGCGTTTAGTATGGGGAACGGGGTCCCGGTGGGTTCATTGTGGGGAACGGGGGTCCCGGTGGGTTCAGTGTGGGGAACTGGGTCCCAGTGGGTTCAGTGTGGGGAACGGGGTCCCGATGGGTTCATTGTGGGGAATGGGGTCCCGGTGGGTTCACTGTGGGGAACGGGGTCCCAGTGGGTTCATTGTGGGGAACGGGGTGCTGGTGTGTTCAGTGTGGGGAACAGGGTCCCGGTGGGTTCAGTGTGTGGAACGGGTCCCGGTGGGTTTAGTGTGGGGAACCGGGTCCCAGTGGGATCAGTGTAGAGAACGGGGGTCCCAGTGGGTTCAATGTGGGGAACGGGGTGCCGGTGGGTTCAGTGTGGGGAAACGGGGTCATGGTGGGTTCAGAGTGGGGACCGGGTCCCGGTGGGTTTAGCCTGTGTGACACGGTCCCGGTGGATTCAGTCTGGGGAATGCGGTCCCTGTGGGTTCAGTGTGGGGAACGGGGTCCCGGTGGGTTCAGTGTGGGGAACGGGGTCCTGGTGGGTTCAGTGTGGGAAACGGTGTCCCGGTGGGTTCAGTGTGCGGAACGGGGTCCCGATGGGTTCATTGTGGGGAACGGGGTCCCGGTGGGTTCAGTGTGGGGAACGCGGTCCCAGTCCGTTTAGTGCGGGGAACGGGGGTCCCAGTGGGCTTAGTATTGGGAACGGGGACATGCTGGGTTAAGGGTGGGGAACGGGATCCCAGTGGGTTCAGTGTGGGGAACGGGGTCCTGGTGGGTTCAGTGTTGGGAACGGGATCCCGGTGGGTTCATTGTGGGGAACGCGTTCCTGGTGGGTTCAGTGTGGGTGACGGGGTCCAAGAGGGTTCAGTGTGGGAAACGGGGTCTCGGTGGGTTTAGTTTGGGGAACGGGGTCTCGGTGGGTTCATTGTGGGGAACGGGGTCCCGGTGGGTTCACTGTGGGGAACTGGGTCCCAGTGGGTTCAGTGTGGGGAACGGGGTCCCAGTGGGCTTAGTATGGGGAACGGAGTCATTGTGGGTTTAGGGTGGGGAACGGGATCCTGGTGGGTTCAGTGTGGGGAACGGGGTCCTGCTGGGTTTAGTATTGGGAACGGGGTCCCGGTTGGATTAGTTTGGGGAACGGGGTCCCGGTGGGTTCAGTGTGGAGAACGGGGTCCCAGTGGGATCAGTGTGGGGAACGGGGTCCTGGTGGATTCATTGTGGGGAACGGGGTCCCGGTGTGTTCAGTGTGGGGAACGGGGTCCCAGTGTGTTCAGTGTGTGGAACGGGGTTCCGTTGGGCTCAGTGTGGGGAACGGGGTCCCGGTGGGTTCAATGTTGGGAACGGGGTCCCGGTGGGTTCAGTGTGGGTGACGGGGTCCCGGTGGGATCAGTGTGGGGAACGGGGTCCCGGTGGGTTCAGTGTGGGGAACCGGGTCCCGGTGGGTTTAGTGTGGGGAAAGGGGTCCCAGTGGGTTCAGTGTGGGGAACGGGGTCCCGGTGGGATCAGTGTGCGTAACGGGGTCCCGGTGGGTTCAGTGTGGGGAACAGGGTCCTGTTGTGTTTAGAGTGGGGAACGGGGTCCTGGTGTGTTTAGTGTGGGAAACCGGGTTCCGGTGGTTTCACTGTGGGGAACGGGGTCTGGGTGGGTTCAGTGTGGGTGACGGGGTCCCGGTGGGTTCAGTGTGTGGAACGTGGTCCCGTTGGGCTCAGTGTGGGGAACGGAGTCCCGGTGAGTTCAGTGTCGGGGAACGGGGTCCCGGTGGGTTTAACCTGGGTGACAGGGTACCGGTGTATTCAGTCTGGGGAACGGGGTCCCGGTGGGTTCAGTGTGGGGAACGGGGTCCCGGTGGGTTAAGTGTGGGGAACGGGGTCCCGGTGGGTTCAGTGTGGGGAACGGTGTCCCGGTGCGTTTAGTATGGGGAACGGGGTCCCGGTGGGTTCATTGTGGGGAACGGGGTCCCGGTGGGTTCAGTGTGGGGAACTGGGTCCCAGTGGGTTCAGTGTGGGGAACGGGGTCCCAGTGGGCTTAGTATGGGGAACTGGGTCATTGTGGGTTTAGAGTGGGGAAGGGGATCCTGGTGGGTTCAGTCTGGAGAACGGGGTTCCGTTGGGCTCAGTGTGGGGAACCTGGTCCCGGTGGGTTCAATGTTGGGAACGGGGTCCCGGTGGGTTCAGTGTGGGTGACGGGGTCCCGGTGGGATCAGTGTGGGGAACGGGGTCCCAGTGGTTTCAATGTGGGGAACGGGGTGCCGGTGGGTTCAGTGTGGGGAAACGGGGTCATGGTGGGTTCAGAGTGGGGACCGGGTCCCGGTCGGTTTAGCCTGTGTGACACGGTCCCGGTGGATTCAGTCTGGGGAACGGGGTCCCTGTGGGTTCAGTGTGGGGAACGGGGTCCCGGTGGGTTCAGTGTGGGGAACGGGGTCCCGGTGGGTTCAGTGTGGGAAACGGTGTCCCGGTGCGTTTACTGTGGGGAACGGGGTCCCGATGGGTTCATTGTGGGGAACGGGGTCCCGGCGGTTTCAGTGTGGGGAACGCGGTCCCAGTGCGTTTAGTGCGGGGAACGGGGTCCCAGTGGGCTTAGTATGGGGAACGGGGACATGCTGGGTTTAGGGTGGGGAACGGGATCCCGGTGGGTTCAGTGTGGGTAACGGGGTCCTGGTGGGTTCAGTGTTGGGAACGGGATCCCGGTGGGTTCATTGTGGGGAACGGGTTCCTGGTGGGTTTAGTGTGGGGAATGGGGTCTCCGTGGGTTCAGTGTGGGGAACAGGGTCCCGGTCGGATCAGTGTTGGGGAACGGTGTCCCGCTGGGTTCAGTGTGGGGGAATGAGGTCCCGGTGGGTTCAAGCTGGGGAATGGGGTCCCTGTGGGTTTAGGGTCGGAAACGGGGTCCTGGTGGGTTCAGTGTGGGAAACGGGGTCCCGGTGGGTTCACTGTGGTTTACGGGGTCTGGGTGGGTTCAGTGCGGGTGACGGGGTCCAAGAGGGTTCAGTGTGGGAAACGGGGTCTTGGTGGGTTTAGTTTGGGGAACAGGGTCCCGGTGGTTTCAGTGTGGGGAACGGGGTCCCGGTGGTATCAGTGTTGGGAACGGGTTCCCAGTGGGTTCAGTGTGGGGAACGGGGTCCCAGTGGGATTAGTATGTGGAACGGAGTCATTGTGGGTTTAGGGTGGGGAACGGGATCCAGGTGGGTTCAGTGTGGGGAACGGGGTCCTGGTGGGTTCAGTGTTGGGTACGGGATCCCGGTGGGTTCATTGTGGGGAACGGAGTCCTGGTGGGTTCAGTGTGTGGAACGGGGTCCCGGTGCGTTCAGTGTGTGGAAAGGGATCCCGGTGGGTTTAATGTGGGTGATCGGGTCCCTGTGTGTTCAGTGTGGGGAACGGGGTCCCAGTGTGTTCAGTGTGTGGAACGGGGTTCCGTTGGGCTCAGTGTGGGGAACCTGGTCCCGTTGGGTTCAATGTTGGGAACGGGGTCCCGGTGGGTTCAGTGTGGGTGACGGGGTCCCGGTGGGATCAGTGTGGGGAACGGGGTCCCGGTGGGATCAGTGTGGGGAACGGGGTCCCGGTGCGTTTACTGTGGGGAACATTGTCCCGGTGGGTTCAGTGTAGGGTACGGAGTCCTGGTGGGTTTAGTGTGGGTGATGGGGTCCCAGTGGGATCAGTGTGGAGAACGGGGTCCCAGTGGGTTCAATGTTGGGAACGGGGTGCCGGTGGGTTCAGTGTGGGGAAACGGGGTCATGGTGGGTTCAGAGTCGGGACCGGGTCCCGGTGGGTTTAGCCTGTGTGACACGGTCCCGGTGGATTCAGTCTGGGGAACGGGGTCCCTGTGGGTTCAGTGTGGGGAACGGGGTCCCGGTGGGTTCAGTGTGGGAAACGGTGTCCCGGTGCGTTTACTGTGGGGAACGGGGTCCCGATGGGTTCATTGTGGGGAACGGGGTCCCGGCGGTTTCAGTGTGGGGAACGCGGTCCCAGTGCGTTTAGTGCGGGGAACGGGGTCCCAGTGGGCTTAGTATGGGGAACGGGGACATGCTGGGTTTAGGGTGGGGAACGGGATCCCGATGGGTTCAGTGTGGGGAACGGGGTCCTGGTGGGTTCAGTGTTGGGAACGGGATCCCGGTGGGTTCATTGTGGGGAACGGGTTCCTGCTGGGTTCAGTGTGTGGAACGGGGTCCCGGTGGGTTCAGTGTGGTGAGTGGGTCCCGGTCAGATCAGTGTTGGGGAACGGTGTCCCGCTGGGTTTAGTGTGGGGGAATGAGGTCCCGGTGGGTTCAAGGTGGGGAATGGGGTCCCTGTGGGTTTAGGGTCGGGAACGGGGTCCTGGTGGGTTCAGTGTGGGAAACGGGGTCCCGGTGGGTTCACTGTGGTTTACGGGGTCTGGGTGGGTTCAGTGTGGGTGACGGGGTCCAAGAGGGTTCAGTGTGGGAAACGGGGTCTTGGTGGGTTTAGTTTGGGGAACAGGGTCCCGGTGGTTTCAGTGTGGGGAACGGGGTCCCGGTGCAATCAGTGTGGGGAACGGGGTCCTAGTGGGTTCAGTGTGGGGAACGGGGTCCCAGTGGGCTTAGTATGGGGAACGGAGTCATTGTGGGTTTAGGGTGGGGAACTGGATCCTGGTGGGTTCAGTGTGGGGAACGGGGTTCTGGTGGGTTCAGTGTTGGGTACGGGATCCCGGTGGGTTCATTGTGGGGAACGGAGTCCTGGTGGGTTCAGTGTGTGGAACGGGGTCCCGGTGCGTTCAGTGTGTGGAACGGGATCCCGGTGGGTTTACTGTTGGTGATCGGGTCCCAGTGGGTTCAGTGTGGGTGACGGGGTCCCGGTGGGATCAGTGTGGGGAACGGGGTCCTGGTGGGTTCAGTGTGGGGAACGGGGTCCCGTTGCGTTTAATGTGGGGAACGTTGTCCCGGTGGGTTCAGTGTGTGGTACAGAGTCCCGGTGGGTTTAGTGTGGGTGATGGGGTCCCGCTGGGTTCAGTGTGGGGAACGGAATCCCGGTGGGTTTAAAAGGAGTGTGTGGAATGGGGTCCTGGTGGGTTTAGTGTGCAGAACGTTGTCCCGGTGTGTTTACTGTGGGGAACATTGTCCCGGTGGGTTTAGTGTGGGATACGGATCCCGGTAGGTTCAGTGTGGGTGACGGGGTCCCGGTGGGTTCAGTGTGGGTGACGGGGTCCCGGTGGGTTCAGTGTGGGGAACGGGGTCCCGGTGGGTTCAGTGTGGGGAATGGGGTCTCGGTGGGTTCAGTGTGGGGAACGGGGTCCTGGTGGGTTCAGTGTGGGTGACGGTGTCCCGGTGGGTTTAGTGTGGGGAAGGGGGTCCCGGTGGGATCAGTGTGCGGAACGGGGTACCGGTGGTTTCAGTGTGGGGAACGGGGTCCCGGTGGGTTCAGTGTGTGGAACGGGTCCCGGTGGGTTTAGTATCGGGAACGGGGTCCTGGTTGGATTAGTGTGGGGAACGCGTTCCCGGTGGGTTCAGTGTGGGGAACCGGGTCCCAGTGGGTTTAGCCTGTGTGACACGGTCCCGGTGGATTCAGTCTGGGGAACGGGGTCCCTGTGGGTTCAGTGTGGGGAACGGGGTCCCGGTGGGTTCAGTGTGGGGAACGGGGTCCCGGTGGGTTCAGTGTGGGAAACGGTGTCCCGGTGCGTTTACTGTGGGGAACGGGGTCCCGATGGGTTCATTGTGGGGAACGGGGTCCCGGTGGGTTCAGTGTGGGGAACGCGGTACCAGTGCGTTTAGTGCGGGGAATGGGGTCCCAGTGGGCTTAGTATGGGGAACGGGGACATGCTGGGTTTAGGGTGGGGAACGGGATCCCGGTGGGTTCAGTGTGGGGAACGGGGTCCTGGTGGGTTCAGTGTTGGGAACGGGATCCCGGTGGGTTCATTGTGGGGAATGGAGTCTCGGTGGGTTCAGTGTGGGGAACGGGGTCCCGGTGGGTTCAGTGTGGGTGACGGTGTCCCGGTGGGTTTAGTTTGGGAAAGGGGGTCCCGGTGGGATCAGTGTGCGGAACGGGGTACCGGTGGTTTCAGTGTGGGGAACGGGGTCCCGGTGGGTTCACTGTGGTGTACGGGGTTCCGGTGGGTTCAGTGGGAAACGGGGTCCTGTTGGGTTCAGTCTGGGGAACGGGATCCCGGTGGGCTTACTATGGGGAACGGTGTCATGGTGGGTTTAGGTTGGGGAACGGGATCCCGGTGGGTTCAGTTTGGGGAACGGGATCTCCTTGGGTTCAGTGTAGGGTACGGGGTCCCGGTGGGTTCAGTGTAGGGTACGGGGTCCCGGTGGGTTCAGTGTGGGGAACGGGGTCCCAGTGGGCTTACTATGGGGAACGGAGTCATTGTGGGTTTAGGGTGCGGAACGGGATCCTGGTGGGTTCAGTGTGGAGAACGGGGTCCCGGTGGGTTCAGTGTGGGGAACGGGGTCCCGGTGGGTTCACTGTGGGGAACCGGGTCCCGGTGGGTTTAGTGTGGGGAAAGGGGTCCCGGTGGGTTCAGTGTGGGGAACGGGGTCCCGGTGGGATCAGTGTGGGGAACGGAGTCCCGGTGGGTTCAGTGTGGGGAACGGGGTCCTGGTGTGTTTAGAGTGGGGAACGGGGTCCTGGTGGGTTTAGTGTGGGAAACCGGGTTCCGGTGGTTTCACTGTGGGGAACGGGGTCTGGGTGGGTTCAGTGTGGGTGACGGGGTCCCGGTGGGTTCAGTGTGTGGAACGGGGTCCCGTTGGGCTCAGTGTGGGGAACGGGGTCCCGTTGGGCTCAGTATGGGGAACGGGGTCCCGGTGGGTTCATTGTGGGGAACGGGGTCCCGGTGGGTTCAGTGTGGGGAACTGGGTCCCAGTGGGTTCAGTGTGGGGAACAGGGTCCCAGTGGGCTTAGTATGGGAAACTGGGTCATTGTGGGTTTAGGATGGGGAAGGGGATCCTGGTGGGTTCAGTGTGGGGAACAGGGTCCTGGTGGGTTCAGTGTTGGGTACGGGATCCCGGTGGGTTCATTGTGGGGAACGGGGTCCTGGTGGGTTCAGTGTGTGGAACGGAGTCCCGGTGGGTTGAGTGTGTGGAATGGGATCCCGGTGGGTTTAGTATTGGGAACGGGGTCCCGGTTGGATTAGTTTGGGGAACGGGGTCCCAGTGGGTTCAGTGTGGAGAACGGGGTCCCAGTGGGATCAGTGTGGGGAACGGGGTCCTGGTGGATTCATTGTGGGGAACGGGGTCCCGGTGTGTTCAGTGTGGGGAATGGGGTCCCAGTGTGTTCACTGTGTGGAACGGGGTTCCGTTGGGCTCAGTGTGGGGAACCTGGTCCCGGTGGGTTCAATGTTGGGAACGGGGGTCCCGGTGGTTTCAGTGTGGGTGATGGGGTCCCGGTGGGATCAGTGTGGGGAACGGGGTCCCGGTGCGTTTACTGTGGGGAACGTTGTCCCGGTGGGTTCAGTGTGGGGTGCGGAGTCCCGGTGGGTTTAGTGTGGGTGATGGGGTCCCAGTGGGATCAGTGTGGAGAACGGGGTCCCAGTGGGTTCAATGTGGGGAACGGGGTGCCGGTGGGTTCAGTGTGGGGAAACGGGGTCATGGTGGGTTCAGAGTGGGGACCGGGTCCCGGTGGGTTTAGCCTGTGTGACACGGTCCCGGTGGATTCAGTCTGGGGAACGGGGTCCCTGTGGGTTCAGTGTGGGGAAAGGGGTCCCAGTGGGTTCAGTGTGGGGAACGGGGTCCCGGTGGGTTCAGTGTGGAGAACGGGGTCCCAGTGGGATCAGTGTGGGGAACGGGGTCCTGGTGGATTCATTGTGGGGAACGGGGTCCCGGTGTGTTCAGTGTGGG
Organism: Mobula birostris; assembly: GCF_030028105.1. NCBI lineage: Eukaryota > Metazoa > Chordata > Chondrichthyes > Myliobatiformes > Myliobatidae > Mobula > Mobula birostris. The sequence continues at coordinate 12,132 of NW_027276735.1, read as the reverse complement.
GAACGGGGTCCCAGTGTGTTCACTGTGTGGAACGGGGTTCCGTTGGGCTCAGTGTGGGTAACCTGGTCCCGGAGGGTTCAATGTTGGGAACGGGGTCCCGGTGGTTTCAGTGTGGGTGACGGGGTCCCGGTGGGATCAGTGTGGGGAACGGGGTCCCGGTGCGTTTACTGTGGGGAACGTTGTCCCGGTGGGTTCAGTGTGGGGTGCGGAGTCCCGGTGGGTTTAGTGTGGGTGATGGGGTCCCAGTGGGATCAGTGTGGAGAACGGGGTCCCAGTGGGTTCAATGTGGGGAACGGGGTGCCGGTGGGTTCAGTGTGGGGAAACGGAGTCATGGTGGGTTCAGAGTGGGGACCGGGTCCCGGTGGGTTTAGCCTGTGTGACACGGTCCCGGTGGATTCAGTCTGGGGAACGGGGTCCCTGTGGGTTCAGTGTGGGGAAAGGGGTCCCAGTGGGTTCAGTGTGGGGAACGGGGTCCCGGTGGGATCAGTGTGGGGAACGGAGTCCCGGTGGGTTCAGTGTGGGGAACGGGGTCCTGGTGTGTTTAGAGTGGGGAACGGGGTCCTGGTGGGTTTAGTGTGGGAAACCGGGTTCCGGTGGTTTCACTGTGGGGAACGGGGTCTGGGTGGGTTCAGTGTGGGGAACGGGGTCCCGGTGGGTTCAGTGTGGGGAAAGGGGTCCTGGTGGGTTCAGTGTTGGGAACGGGATCCCGGTGGGTTCATTGTGGGGAACGGGTTCCTGGTGGGTTCAGTGTGTGGAACGGGGTCCCGGTGGGTTCAGTGTGGTGAGCGGGTCCCGGTCGGATCAGTGTTGGGGAACGGTGTCCCGCTGGGTTTAGTGTGGGGGAATGGGGTCCCGGTGAGTTCAGTGTGGCTAACGAGGTCCCGGTGGGATCAGTGTGGGAAACGGGGTCCCGGTGGGTTCACTGTGGTTTACGGGGTCTGGGTGGGTTCAGTGTGGGTGACGGGGTCCAAGAGGGTTCAGTGTGGGAAACGGGGTCTTGGTGGGTTTAGTTTGGGGAACAGGGTCCCGGTGGTTTCAGTGTGGGGAACGGGGTCCCGGTGGAATCAGTGTGGGGAACGGGGTCCCAGTGGGTTCAGTGTGGGGAACGAGGTCTCAGTGGGCTTAGTATGGGGAACGGAGTCATTGTGGGTTTAGTGTGGGGAACGGGATCCTGGTGGGTTCAGTGTTGGGTACGGGATCCCGGTGGGTTCATTGTGGGGAACGGGGTCCCGGTGCGTTCAGTGTGTGGAACGGGATCCCGGTGGGTTTACTGTGGGTAATGGGGTCCCAGTGGGTTCAGTGTGGGTGACGGGGTCCCGGTGGGATCAGTGTGGGGAACGGGGTCCTGGTGGGTTCAGTGTGGGAAACGGGGTCCCGTTGCGTTTACTGTGGGGAACGTTGTCCCGGTGGGTTCAGTGTGGGGTACGGAGTCCCGGTGGGTTTCATGTGGGTGATGGGGTCCCGCTGGGTTCAGTGTGGGGAACGGAATCCCGGTGGGTTTAAAAGGAGTGTGTGGAATGGGGTCCTGGTGGGTTTAGTGTGCGGAACGTTGTCCCGGTGTGTTTACTGTGGGGAACGTTGTCCCGGTGGGTTTAACCTGGGTGACAGGGTACCGGTGTATTCAGTCTGGGGAACGGGGTCCCGGTGGGTTCAGTGTGGGGAACGGGGTCCCGGTGGGTTCAGTGTGGGGAACGGGGTCCCGGTGGGTTCAGTGTGGGGAACGGTGTCCCGGTGCGTTTAGTATGGGGAACGGGGACCCGGTGGGTTCATTGTGGGGAACGGGGTCCCGGTGGGTTCAGTGTGGGGAACTGGGTCCCAGTGGGTTCAGTGTGGGGAACGGGGTCCCAGTGGGCTTAGTATGGGGAACTGGGTCATTGTGGGTTTAGGGTGGGGAAGGGGATCCTGGTGGGTTCAGTGTGGGGAACGGGGTCCTGGTGGGTTCAGTGTTGGGTACGGGATCCCGGTGGGTTCATTGTGGGGAACGGGGTCCTGGTGGGTTCAGTGTGTGGAACGGGGTCCCAGTGGGATCAGTGTGGGGAAGGGGGTCCTGGTGGGTTCAGTGTGGGGAACGGGGTCCCGTTGCGTTTACTGTGGGGAACGTTGTCCCGGTGGGTTCAGTGTGGGGTACGGAGTCCCGGTGGGTTTAGTGTGGGTGATGGGGTCCCGGTGGGTTCAGTGTGGGGAACGGAATCCCGGTGGGTTTAAAAGGAGTGTGTGGTACGGGGTCCTGGTGGGTTTAGTGTGCGGAACGCTCTCCCGGTGTGTTTACTGTGGGGAACGTTGTCCCGGTGGGTTTAGTGTGGGATACGGATCCCGGTAGGTTCAGTGTGGGTGACGGGGTCCCGGTGGGTTCAGTGTGGGTGACGGGGTCCCGGTGGGTTCAGTGTGGGGAACGGGGTCCCGGTGGGTTCAGTGTGGGGAATGGGGTCTCCGTGGGTTCAGTGTGTGGAACAGGGTCCCGGTGGGTTCATTGTGGGGAAAGGGGTCCAGGTGGGTTCAGTGTTGGGAACGGGGTCCCAGTGGGTTCATTATGGGGAACGGGGTGCTGGTGTGTTCAGTGTGGGAACAGGGTCCCGGTGGGTTCATTGTGTGGAACGGGTCCCGGTGGGTTTAGTATCGGGAACGGGGTCCCGGTTGGATTAGTGTGGGGAACGCGTTCCCGGTGGGTTCATTGTGGGAAAACCGGGTCATGGTGGGTTCAGAGTAGGGACCGGGTCCCGGTGGGTTTAGCCTGTGTGACACGGTCCCGGTGGATTCAGTCTGGGGAACGGGGTCCCTGTGGGTTCAGTGTGGGGAACGGGGTCCCGGTGGGTTCAGTGTGGGGAACGGGGTCCCGGTGGGTTCAGTGTGGGAAACGGTGTCCCGGTGCGTTTACTGTGGGGAACGAGGTCCCGATGGGTTCATTGTGGGGAACGGGGTCCCGGTGGGTTCAGTGTGGTGAGCGGGTCCCGGTCGGATCAGTGTTGGGGAACGGTGTCCCGCTGAGTTTAGTGTGGGGGAATGGGGTCCCGGTGGGTTCAAGGTGGGGAATGGAGTCTCGGTAGGTTCAGTGTTGGGAACGGGATCCCGGTGGGTTCATTGTGGGGAACGGGTTCCTGCTGGGTTCAGTGTGTGGAACGGGGTCCCGGTGGGTTCAGTGTGGTGAGTGGGTCCCGGTCAGATCAGTGTTGGGGAACGGTGTCCCGCTGGGTTTAGTGTGGGGGAATGAGGTCCCGGTGGGTTCAAGGTGGGGAATGGGGTCCCTGTGGGTTTAGGGTCGGGAACGGGGTCCTGGTGGGTTCAGTGTGGGAAACGGGGTCCCGGTGGGTTCACTGTGGTTTACGGGGTCTGGGTGGGTTCAGTGTGGGTGACGGGGTCCAAGAGGGTTCAGTGTGGGAAACGGGGTCTTGGTGGGTTTAGTTTGGGGAACAGGGTCCCGGTGGTTTCAGTGTGGGGAACGGGGTCCCGGTGCAATCAGTGTGGGGAACGGGGTCCTAGTGGGTTCAGTGTGGGGAACGGGGTCCCAGTGGGCTTAGTATGGGGAACGGGGTCCTGGTGGGTTCAGTGTTGGGTACGGGATCCCGGTGGGTTCATTGTGGGGAACGGGGTCCTGGTGGGTTCAGTGTTGGGTACGGGATCCCGGTGGGTTCATTGTGGGGAACGGAGTCCTGGTGGGTTCAGTGTGTGGAACGGGGTCCCGGTGCGTTCAGTGTGTGGAACGGGATCCCGGTGGGTTTACTGTTGGTGATCGGGTCCCAGTGGGTTCAGTGTGGGTGACGGGGTCCCGGTGGGATCAGTGTGGGGAACGGGGTCCTGGTGGGTTCAGTGTGGGGAACGGGGTCCCGTTGCGTTTAATGTGGGGAACGTTGTCCCGGTGGGTTCAGTGTGTGGTACAGAGTCCCGGTGGGTTTAGTGTGGGTGATGGGGTCCCGGTGGGTTCAGTGTGGGGAACGGAATCCCGGTGGGTTTAAAAGGAGTGTGTGGAATGGGGTCCTGGTGGGTTTAGTGTGCAGAACGTTGTCCCGGTGTGTTTACTGTGGGGAACATTGTCCCGGTGGGTTTAGTGTGGGATACGGATCCCGGTAGGTTCAGTGTGGGTGACGGGGTCCCGGTGGGTTCAGTGTGGGTGACGGGGTCCCGGTGGGTTCAGTGTGGGGAACGGGGTCCCGGTGGGTTCATTGTGGGGAACGGGGTCCTGGTGGGTTCAGTGTGTGGAACGGGGTCCCAGTGGGATCAGTGTGGGGAAGGGGGTCCTGGTGGGTTCAGTGTGGGGAACGGGGTCCCGTTGCGTTTACTGTGGGGAACGTTGTCCCGGTGGGTTCAGTGTGGGGTACGGAGTCCCGGTGGGTTTAGTGTGGGTGATGGGGTCCCGGTGGGTTCAGTGTGGGGAACGGAATCCCGGTGGGTTTAAAAGGAGTGTGTGGTACGGGGTCCTGGTGGGTTTAGTGTGCGGAACGCTCTCCCGGTGTGTTTACTGTGGGGAACGTTGTCCCGGTGGGTTTAGTGTGGGATACGGATCCCGGTAGGTTCAGTGTGGGTGACGGGGTCCCGGTGGGTTCAGTGTGGGTGACGGGGTCCCGGTGGGTTCAGTGTGGGGAACGGGGTCCCGGTGGGTTCAGTGTGGGGAATGGGGTCTCCGTGGGTTCAGTGTGTGGAACAGGGTCCCGGTGGGTTCATTGTGGGGAAAGGGGTCCAGGTGGGTTCAGTGTTGGGAACGGGGTCCCAGTGGGTTCATTATGGGGAACGGGGTGCTGGTGTGTTCAGTGTGGGAACAGGGTCCCGGTGGGTTCATTGTGTGGAACGGGTCCCGGTGGGTTTAGTATCGGGAACGGGGTCCCGGTTGGATTAGTGTGGGGAACGCGTTCCCGGTGGGTTCATTGTGGGAAAACCGGGTCATGGTGGGTTCAGAGTAGGGACCGGGTCCCGGTGGGTTTAGCCTGTGTGACACGGTCCCGGTGGATTCAGTCTGGGGAACGGGGTCCCTGTGGGTTCAGTGTGGGGAACGGGGTCCCGGTGGGTTCAGTGTGGGGAACGGGGTCCCGGTGGGTTCAGTGTGGGAAACGGTGTCCCGGTGCGTTTACTGTGGGGAACGAGGTCCCGATGGGTTCATTGTGGGGAACGGGGTCCCGGTGGGTTCAGTGTGGTGAGCGGGTCCCGGTCGGATCAGTGTTGGGGAACGGTGTCCCGCTGAGTTTAGTGTGGGGGAATGGGGTCCCGGTGGGTTCAAGGTGGGGAATGGAGTCTCGGTAGGTTCAGTGTTGGGAACGGGATCCCGGTGGGTTCATTGTGGGGAACGGGTTCCTGCTGGGTTCAGTGTGTGGAACGGGGTCCCGGTGGGTTCAGTGTGGTGAGTGGGTCCCGGTCAGATCAGTGTTGGGGAACGGTGTCCCGCTGGGTTTAGTGTGGGGGAATGAGGTCCCGGTGGGTTCAAGGTGGGGAATGGGGTCCCTGTGGGTTTAGGGTCGGGAACGGGGTCCTGGTGGGTTCAGTGTGGGAAACGGGGTCCCGGTGGGTTCACTGTGGTTTACGGGGTCTGGGTGGGTTCAGTGTGGGTGACGGGGTCCAAGAGGGTTCAGTGTGGGAAACGGGGTCTTGGTGGGTTTAGTTTGGGGAACAGGGTCCCGGTGGTTTCAGTGTGGGGAACGGGGTCCCGGTGCAATCAGTGTGGGGAACGGGGTCCTAGTGGGTTCAGTGTGGGGAACGGGGTCCCAGTGGGCTTAGTATGGGGAACGGGGTCCTGGTGGGTTCAGTGTTGGGTACGGGATCCCGGTGGGTTCATTGTGGGGAACGGGGTCCTGGTGGGTTCAGTGTTGGGTACGGGATCCCGGTGGGTTCATTGTGGGGAACGGAGTCCTGGTGGGTTCAGTGTGTGGAACGGGGTCCCGGTGCGTTCAGTGTGTGGAACGGGATCCCGGTGGGTTTACTGTTGGTGATCGGGTCCCAGTGGGTTCAGTGTGGGTGACGGGGTCCCGGTGGGATCAGTGTGGGGAACGGGGTCCTGGTGGGTTCAGTGTGGGGAACGGGGTCCCGTTGCGTTTAATGTGGGGAACGTTGTCCCGGTGGGTTCAGTGTGTGGTACAGAGTCCCGGTGGGTTTAGTGTGGGTGATGGGGTCCCGGTGGGTTCAGTGTGGGGAACGGAATCCCGGTGGGTTTAAAAGGAGTGTGTGGAATGGGGTCCTGGTGGGTTTAGTGTGCAGAACGTTGTCCCGGTGTGTTTACTGTGGGGAACATTGTCCCGGTGGGTTTAGTGTGGGATACGGATCCCGGTAGGTTCAGTGTGGGTGACGGGGTCCCGGTGGGTTCAGTGTGGGTGACGGGGTCCCGGTGGGTTCAGTGTGGGGAACGGGGTCCCGGTGGGTTCAGTGTGGGGAATGGGGTCTCGGTGGGTTCAGTGTGGGGAACGGGGTCCTGGTGGGTTCAGTGTGGGTGACGGTGTCCCGGTGGGTTTAGTGTGGGGAAGGGGGTCCCGGTGGGATCAGTGTGCGGAACGGGGTACCGGTGGTTTCAGTGTGGGGAACGGGGTCCCGGTGGGTTCAGTGTGTGGAACGGGTCCCGGTGGGTTTAGTATCGGGAACGGGGTCCTGGTTGGATTAGTGTGGGGAACGCGTTCCCGGTGGGTTCAGTGTGGGGAACCGGGTCCCAGTGGGATCAGCGTGGAGAACGGGGTCCCAGTGGGTTCAATGTTGGGAACGGGATCCCGGTGGGTTCATTGTGGGGAACGGGTTCCTGGTGGGTTCAGTGTGTGGAACGGGGTCCCGGTGGGTTCAGTGTGGTGAGCGGGTCCCGGTCGGATCAGTGTTGGGGAACGGTGTCCCGCTAGGTTTAGTGTGGGGGAATGGGGTCCCGGTGAGTTCAGTGTGGCTAACGAGGTCCCGGTGGGATCAGTGTGGGAAACGGGGTCCCGGTGGGTTCACTGTGGTTTACGGGGTCTGGGTGGGTTCAGTGTGGGTGACGGGGTCCAAGAGGGTTCAGTGTGGGAAACGGGGTCTTGGTGGGTTTAGTTTGGGGAACAGGGTCCCGGTGGTTTCAGTGTGGGGAACGGGGTCCCGGTGGAATCAGTGTGGGGAACGGGGTCCCAGTGGGTTCAGTGTGGGGAACGAGGTCTCAGTGGGCTTAGTATGGGGAACGGAGTCATTGTGGGTTTAGTGTGGGGAACGGGATCCTGGTGGGTTCAGTGTTGGGTACGGGATCCCGGTGGGTTCATTGTGGGGAACGGGGTCCCGGTGCGTTCAGTGTGTGGAACGGGATCCCGGTGGGTTTACTGTGGGTAATGGGGTCCCAGTGGGTTCAGTGTGGGTGACGGGGTCCCGGTGGGATCAGTGTGGGGAACGGGGTCCCGGTGGGTTCAGTGTGGGAAACGGGGTCCCGTTGCGTTTACTGTGGGGAACGTTGTCCCGGTGGGTTCAGTGTGGGGTACGGAGTCCCGGTGGGTTTCGTGTGGGTGATGGGGTCCCGCTGGGTTCAGTGTGGGGAACGGAATCCCGGTGGGTTTAAAAGGAGTGTGTGGAATGGGGTCCTGGTGGGTTTAGTGTGCGGAACGTTGTCCCGGTGTGTTTACTGTGGGGAACGTTGTCCCGGTGGGTTTAACCTGGGTGACAGGGTACCGGTGTATTCAGTCTGGGGAACGGGGTCCCGGTGGGTTCAGTGTGGGGAACGGGGTCCCGGTGGGTTCAGTGTGGGGAACGGGGTCCCGGTGGGTTCAGTGTGGGGAACGGTGTCCCGGTGCGTTTAGTATGGGGAACGGGGACCCGGTGGGTTCATTGTGGGGAACGGGGTCCCGGTGGGTTCAGTGTGGGGAACTGGGTCCCAGTGGGTTCAGTGTGGGGAACGGGGTCCCAGTGGGCTTAGTATGGGGAACTGGGTCATTGTGGGTTTAGGGTGGGGAAGGGGATCCTGGTGGGTTCAGTGTGGGGAACGGGGTCCTGGTGGGTTCAGTGTTGGGTACGGGATCCCGGTGGGTTCATTGTGGGGAACGGGGTCCTGGTGGGTTCAGTGTGTGGAACGGGGTCCCAGTGGGATCAGTGTGGGGAAGGGGGTCCTGGTGGGTTCAGTGTGGGGAACGGGGTCCCGTTGCGTTTACTGTGGGGAACGTTGTCCCGGTGGGTTCAGTGTGGGGTACGGAGTCCCGGTGGGTTTAGTGTGGGTGATGGGGTCCCGGTGGGTTCAGTGTGGGGAACGGAATCCCGGTGGGTTTAAAAGGAGTGTGTGGAATGGGGTCCTGGTGGGTTTAGTGTGCGGAACGTTGTCCCGGTGTGTTTACTGTGGGGAACATTGTCCCGGTGGGTTTAGTGTGGGATACGGATCCCGGTAGGTTCAGTGTGGGTGACGGGGTCCCGGTGGGTTCAGTGTGGGTGACGGGGTCCCGGTGGGATCAGTGTGGGGAACGGGGTCCTGGTGGGTTCAGTGTGGGGAACGGGGTCCCGTTGCGTTTAATGTGGGGAACGTTGTCCCGGTGGGTTCAGTGTGTGGTACAGAGTCCCGGTGGGTTTAGTGTGGGTGATGGGGTCCCGCTGGGTTCAGTGTGGGGAACGGAATCCCGGTGGGTTTAAAAGGAGTGTGTGGAATGGGGTCCTGGTGGGTTTAGTGTGCAGAACGTTGTCCCGGTGTGTTTACTGTGGGGAACATTGTCCCGGTGGGTTTAGTGTGGGATACGGATCCCGGTAGGTTCAGTGTGGGTGACGGGGTCCCGGTGGGTTCAGTGTGGGTGACGGGGTCCCGGTGGGTTCAGTGTGGGGAACGGGGTCCCGGTGGGTTCAGTGTGGGGAATGGGGTCTCGGTGGGTTCAGTGTGGGGAACGGGGTCCTGGTGGGTTCAGTGTGGGTGACGGTGTCCCGGTGGGTTTAGTGTGGGGAAGGGGGTCCCGGTGGGATCAGTGTGCGGAACGGGGTACCGGTGGTTTCAGTGTGGGGAACGGGGTCCCGGTGGGTTCAGTGTGTGGAACGGGTCCCGGTGGGTTTAGTATCGGGAACGGGGTCCTGGTTGGATTAGTGTGGGGAACGCGTTCCCGGTGGGTTCAGTGTGGGGAACCGGGTCCCAGTGGGATCAGCGTGGAGAACGGGGTCCCAGTGGGTTCAATGTTGGAAACGGGGTGCCGGTGGGTTCATTGTGGGGAAACCGGGTCATGGTGGGTTCAGAGTAGGGACCGGGTCCCAGTGGGTTTAGCCTGTGTGACACGGTCCCGGTGGATTCAGTCTGGGGAACGGGGTCCCTGTGGGTTCAGTGTGGGGAACGGGGTCCCGGTGGGTTCAGTGTGGGGAACGGGGTCCCGGTGGGTTCAGTGTGGGAAACGGTGTCCCGGTGCGTTTACTGTGGGGAACGGGGTCCCGATGGGTTCATTGTGGGGAACGGGGTCCCGGTGGGTTCAGTGTGGGGAACGCGGTACCAGTGCGTTTAGTGCGGGGAATGGGGTCCCAGTGGGCTTAGTATGGGGAACGGGGACATGCTGGGTTTAGGGTGGGGAACGGGATCCCGGTGGGTTCAGTGTGGGGAACGGGGTCCTGGTGGGTTCAGTGTTGGGAACGGGATCCCGGTGGGTTCATTGTGGGGAATGGAGTCTCGGTGGGTTCAGTGTGGGGAACGGGGTCCCGGTGGGTGACGGTGTCCCAGTGGGTTTAGTTTGGGAAAGGGGGTCCCGGTGGGATCAGTGTGCGGAATGGGGTACCGGTGGTTTCAGTGTGGGGAACGGGGTCCCGGTGGGTTCACTGTGGTGTACGGGGTCCCGGTGGGTTCAGTGGGAAACGGGGTCCTTTTGGGTTCAGTCTGGGGAACGGGATCCCGGTGGGCTTACTATGGGGAACGGTGTCATGGTGGGTTTAGGTTGGGGAACGGGGTCCCGGTGGGTTCAGTGTTGGGGAACAGGGACCCGCTGGGTTCAGTGTGGGGAACCGGGTCCCGGTGGGTTTAGTGTGGGGAAAGGGGTCCCAGTGGGTTCAGTCTGGGGAACGGGGTCCCAGTGGGTTCAATGTGGGGAATGGGGTCCCGGTGGGTTCAGTGTGGGGAACGGGGTCCTGGTGTGTTTAGAGTGGGGAACGTGGTCCTGGTGGGTTTAGTGTGGGAAACCGGGTCCCGGTGGGTTCACTGTGGGGAACGGGGTCTGTGTGGGTTCAGTGTGGGTGACGGGGTCCCGGTGGGTTCAGTGTGTGGAACGGGGTCCCGTTGGGCTCAGTGTTGGGAACGGGGTCCGGGTGGATTCAGTATGGGGAACGGGGTCCCGGTGGGTTTAGTGTGGGAAACGGTGTCCCTGTGGTTTCAGTGTGGGGAACGGGGTCTCGGTGGGTTAGTGCGGGGAATGGGGTCCCTGTGGGTTTAGGGTCGGGAACGGTGTCATGGTGGGTTTAGGTTGGGGAACGGGATCCCGGTGGGTTCAGTTTGGGGAATGGGATCTCCTTGGGTTCAGTGTAGGGTACGGGGTCCCTCTGGGTTTAGGGTCGGGAACGGGGTCCTGGTGGGTTCAGTGTGGGGAACGGGGTCCCGGTGGGTTCAGTGTGTGGAACGGTGTCCCAGTGGGTTCAGTGTGTGGAACGGGGTCCCGTTGGGCTCAGTGTGGGGAACGGGGTCCGGGTGGATTCAGTATGGGGAACGGGGGTCCCGGTGGGTTTAGTGTGGGAAACGGTGTCCCTGTGGTTTCAGTGTGGGGAACGGGGTCTCAGTGTGTTAGTGCGGGGAATGGGGTCCCTGTGGGTTTAGGGTCGGCAACGGGGTCCTGGTGGGTTCAGTGTGGGAAACGGGGGTCCCGGTGGTTTCACTGTGGTGAACGGGGTCTGGGTGGGTTCAGTGTGGGTGACGGGGTCCCAGAGGGTTCAGTGTGGGAAACGGGGTCTCGGTGGGTTTAGTTTGGGGAACGGGGTCCCGGTGGTTTCAGTGTGGGGAATGGGGTCCCGGTGGGATCAGTGTGGGGAACGGGGTCCCGGTGGGATCAGTGTGGGGAACAGGGTCCCGGTGGGTTCAGTGTGGGGAACGGGGTCCCAGTGGGTTTACTGTAGGGAACGTTGTCCCGGTGGGTTCAGTGTGGGGTACGGAGTCCCGGTGGGTTCAGTGTGGGTGACGGGGTCCCGGTGGGTTTACTGTGGGGAACGTTATCCCGGTGGGTTTAGTGTGGGATACGGAATCCCGGTGGGTTCAGTGTGGGTGACGGGGTCCTGGTGGGTTCAGTGTGGGGAACCGGGTTATGGTGGGTTCAGTGGGGGGGGCTCCCTGTGGGATTAGTGTAGGTGAGGGTGTCCCGGTGGGATTACTGTGGGTGAAGGGGTCCCGGTGGGTTCAGTGTGGGGAACGGGGTCCCGGTGGTTTCAGTGTGGGGAACGGAGTCCCGGTGGGTTTAAAAGGAGTGTGTGGAACGGGGTCCCGGTGGGTTTAGTGTGGGGAACGGGGTCCCGGTTGGTTCAGTGTGCGGAACGTTGTCCCGGTGGGCTTAGTGTGGGGAACGGGTTCCCGGTGGGTTCAGTGTGGGGAATGGGGTCCCGGTGGGTTTACTGTGGGGAATGTTGTCCCAGTGGGTTTAGTGTGGGATACGGAATCCCGGTGGGTTCAGTGTGGGTGACGGGGTCCCGTTGGGCTCAGTGTGGGTAACGGGGTCCCGGTGGGTTCAGTATTGGGAACGGGGTCCTAGTGTGTTCAGTGTTGGGTACGGGATCCCGGTGGGTTCAGTGTGGGGAGCGGGGTCCTGGTGGATTCATTGTGGGGAACGGGGGTCCCGGTGTGTTCAGTGTGGGGAACGGCATCCCGGTGGGTTCAGTGTGGGTGACGGGGTCCCGGTGGGTTTAGTGTGGGGAACAGGGTCCCGGTGGGATCAGTGTGGGGAACGGGGGTCCCGGTGGGTTTAGTGTGGGGAACAGGGTCCCGGTGGGATCAGTGTGGGGAACGGGGTCCCGGTGGCTTCAGTGTGGGGAACGGGTTCCCGGTGGGTTTACTGTGGGGAACGTTGTCCCGTTGGGTTCAGTGTGGGGTACGGAGTCCCGGTGGGTTCAGTGTGTGTGACGGGGTCCCGGTGGGATCAGTGTGGGTGAAGGGGTCCCGGTGTGTTCAGTGTGGGGAACGGGGTCCCGGTGGTTTCAGTGTGGGGAACGGAGTCCCAGTGTGTTTAAAATGAGTGTGTGGAACGGGATCCCGGTTGGTTCAGTGTGCGGAACGTTGTCCCGGTGGGTTTAGTGTGG
>NW_027276734.1:0-35767 GCF_030028105.1 Mobula birostris | reverse complement strand
GCATGAGATTCAGGGCATGATTTTCAGGGCAGGAGATTCAGGGCAGGTGTTTCAGTGCAGGAGTTTCAGGGCATGAGATTTCAGGGCATGAGATTCAGGGCATGAGTTTTCAGGACAGGAGATTCAGGGCATGAGTTTCAGGGCATGAGTTTCAGGGCATGAGATTCAGGGCATGAGATTCAGGGCTTCATTTTCAGGGCAGGAGATTCAGGGCAGGTGTTTCAGTGCAGGAGTTTCAGGGCACGAGATTCAGGGCATGAGATTCAGGGCATGAGTTTCAGGGCATGAGTTTCAGGCATGAGTTTCAGGGCAGGAGTTTCAGGGCATGTGATTCAAGGCGTGAGTTTCAGGATATGAGATTCATGGCATGAGTTTCAGTGCAGGTGTTTCAGGGCATGATATTCAGGGCATGAGTTTCAGTGCATGAGTTTGAGGGCAGGAGTTTCAAGGCATGAGATTCAGGGCATGAGTTTCAGTGCATGAGTTTGAGGGGCAGGAGTTTCAGGCCATGAGATTAAGGGCATGAGTTTCAGGGCATTGAGATTCAGGCAGGTATTTCAGGGCATGTAATTCAAGGCATGATTTTCTGGGCAGATGATTCAGGGCAGGAATTTTAGGGCATGTGATTCAGGGCATCAGTTTCAGTGCATGAGTTTCAGGGCAGTAGTTTCAGGGTATGTGATTTAGGGCATGAGTTTAGGTCAGGCATGAGATTCAGGGCTTGAGTTTCAGGGCATGAGGTTCAGGGCATGAGTTTCAGGGCATGAGTTTCAGGGCAGGAGTTTTAGGGCATGTGATTCAGGGCATGAGTTTGAGTGCATGAGTTTCAGGGCAGGAGTTTCAGGGTATGTGATTTAGGGCATGAGATTCCGGCAATGAGATTCAGGGCTTGAGTTTCAGGGCATGAGGTTCAGGGCATGAGTTTCAGGTCATGAGATTCAGGGCATGAGTTTCAGTGCAGGAACTTGAGGGCATGAGATTCAGGGCATGAGTTTCAGAGCATGAGATTCAGGGCTTGAGATTCAGGGCATGATTTTCAGGGCAGGAGTTTCAGGGCAGGTGTTTCAGTGCAGGAGTTTCAGGGCATGAGATTCAGGGCATGAGATTCAGGGCATGAGTTTCAGGACAGGAAATTCAGGGCATGAGTTTCAGGGCCATGAGTTTCAGGGCAGGAGTTTCAGGGCATGTGATTCAGGGCGTGAGTTTCAGGATATGAGATTCATGGCATGAGTTTCAGTGCAGGAGTTTCAGGGCATGAGATTCAGGGCATCAGTTTCAGAGCATGAGATTCAGGGCATGAGATTCAGGGCATGATTTTCAGGGCAGGAGATTCAGGGCAGGTGTTTCAGTGCAGGAGTTTCAGGGCATGAGATTCAGGGCATGAGATTCAGGGCATGAGTTTCAGGACAGAGATTCAGGGCATGAGTTTCAAGCATGAGTTTTCAGGGCATGAGATTCAGGGCATGAGATCAGGGCTTCATTTTCAGGGCAGGAGATTCAGGGCAGGTGTTTCAGTGCAGGAGTTTCAGGGCACGAGATTCAGGGCATGAGATTCAGGGCATGAGTTTCAGGGCATGAGTTTCAGGGCATGAGTTTCAGGGCAGGAGTTTCAGGGCATGTGATTCAAGGCGTGAGTTTCAGGATATGAGATTCATGGCATGAGTTTCAGTGCAGGTGTTTCAGGGCATGAGATTCAGGGCATGAGTTTCAGTGCATGAGTTTGAGGGCAGGAGTTTCAAGGCATGAGATTCAGGGCATGAGTTTCAGTGCATGAGTTTGAGGGCAGGAGTTTCAGGCCATGAGATTAAGGGCATGAGTTTCAGGCATGAGATTCAGGGCAGGTATTTCAGGGCATGTAATTCAAGGCATGATTTTCTGGGCAGATGATTCAGGGCAGGAATTTTAGGGCATGTGATTCAGGGCATGAGTTTCAGTGCATGAGTTTTCAGGCAGTAGTTTCAGGGTATGTGATTAGGGCATGAGTTTCAGGCATGAGATTCAGGGCTTGAGTTTCAGGGCATGAGGTTCAGGGCATGAGTTTCAGGGCATGAGTTTCAGGACAGGAGTTTTTAGGGCATGTGATTTCAGGGCATGAGTTTGAGTGCATGAGTTTCAGGGCAGGAGTTTCAGGGTATGTGATTTAGGGCATGAGATTCCGGGCATGAGATTCAGGGCTTGAGTTTCAGGGCATGAGGTTCAGGGCATGAGTTTTCAGGTCATGAGATTCAGGGCATGAGTTTCAGTGCAGGAACTTGAGGGCATGAGATTCAGGGCATGAGTTTCAGAGCATGAGATTCAGGGCTTGAGATTCAGGGCATGATTTTCAGGGCAGGAGTTTCAGGGCAGGTGTTTCAGTGCAGGAGTTTCAGGGAATGAGATTCAGGGCATGAGATTCAGGGCATGAGTTTCAGGACAGGAAATTCAGGGCATGAGTTTCAGGGCATGAGTTTCAGGGCAGGAGTTTCAGGGCAGGAGTTTCAGGGCATGTGATTCAGGGCGTGAGTTTCAGGATATGAGATTCAAGGCATGAGTTTCAGTGCAGGAGTTTCAGGGCATGAGATTCAGGGCTTGAGTTTCAGGGCATGAGGTTCAGGGCATGAGTTTCAGGTCATGAGATTCAGGGCATGAGTTTCAGTGCAGTTAATTGAGGGCATGAGATTCAGTGCACGAGTTTTAGAGCATGAGATTCAGGGCTTCATTTTCAGGGCAGAAGATTCAGGGCAGGTGTTTCAGTGCAGGAGATTCAGGGCATGAGATTCAGGGCATGAGATTCAGGGCAGGTATTTCAGGGCATGTAATTCAGGGCATGAGTTTCTGGGCAGATGATTCAGGGCATGAGTTTTAGGGCATGTGATTCAGGGCATGAGTTTCAGTGCATGAGTTTCAGGGCAGGAGTTTCAGGGTATGTGATTTAGGGCATGAGTTTCAGGGCATGAGATTCAGGGCTTGAGTTTCAGGGAATGAGGTTCAGGGCATGAGTTTCAGGGCATGAGATTCAGGGCATGAGTTTCAGTGCAGGAACTTGAGGGCATGAGATTCAGTGCACGAGTTTCAGAGCATGAGATTCAGGGCATGAGATTCAGGGCATGATTTTCAAGGCAGGAGATTCAGGGATGGTGTTTCAGTGCAGAAGTTTCAGGGCATGAGATTCAGGGCATGAGATTCAGGGCATGAGTTTCAGGGCATGAGATTCAGGGCAGGTATTTCAGGGCATGTAATTCAGGGCATGAGTTTCTGGGCAGATGATTCAGGGCAGGAGTTTTAGGGCATGTGATTCAGGGCATGAGTTTCAGTGCATGAGTTTCAGGGCAGGAGTTTCAGGGTATGTGATTTAGGGCAAGAGTTTCAGGGCATGAGATTCAGGGCTTGAGTTTCAGGGCATGAGGTTCAGAGCATGAGTTTCAGGGCATGAGATTCAGGGCATGAGTTTCAGTGCAGTTAATTGAGGGCATGAGATTCAGTGCACGAGTTTTAGAGCATGAGATTCAGGGCTTCATTTTCAGGGCAGAAGATTCAGGGCAGGTGTTTCAGTGCAGGAGTTTCAGGGCATGAGATTCAGGGCATGAGATTCAGGGCATGAGTTTCAGGACAGGAGATTCAGGGCATGAGTTTCAGGGCATGAGTTTCAGGGCATGAATTTCAGGGCAGGAGTTTCAGGGCATGTGATTCAGGGCGTGAGTTTCAGGGCATGAGATTCAGGGCAGGTGTTTCAGGGCATGTAATTCAGGGCATGAGTTTCTGGGCAGATGATTCAGGGCATTAGTTTTAGGGCATGTGGTTCAGGGCATGAGATTCAGTGCATGAGTTTCAGGGCAGGAGTTTCAGGGTATGTGATTTAGGGCATGAGTGTCAGGGCATGAGATTCAGGGCTTGAGTTTCAGGGCATGAGGTTCAGGGCATGAGTTTCAGGGCATGAGATTCAGGGCATGAGTTTCAGTGCAGGAACTTGAGGGCATGAGATTCAGTGCACGAGTTTCAGAGCATGAGATTCAGGGCATGAGATTCAGGGCATGAGTTTCAGTGCAGGAATTTCAGGGCATGAGATTCAGGGCATGAGATTCAGGGCATGAGTTTTAGGAAGGGAGATTCAGGGAATGAGTTTCAGGGCATGCGTTTCAAGGCAGGAGTTTCAGGGTATGTAATTCAGGGCGTGAGTTTCAGGATATGAGATTCATGGCATGAGTTTCAGTGCAGGAGTTTCAGGGCATGAGATTCAGGGCATGAGTTTCAGGGCATGAGATTCAGGACAGGAGTTTCAAGGCATGAAATTCAGGGCTTGAGTTTCACTGCATGAGTTTGAGGGCAGGAGTTTCAGGGCATGAGATTCAGGGCATGAGTTTCAGGGCATGAGATTCAGGGCAGGAAGTTCAGGGCATGTAATTCAGGGCATGAGTTTCTGGGCAGATGATTCAGGGCAGGAGTTTTAGGGCATGTGATTCAGGGCATGAGTTTCAGTGCATGAGTTTCAGGGCAGGAGATTCAGGGCTTGAGTTTCAGGGCATGATTTTCAGGGCAGGAGATTCAGGGCAGGTGTTTCAGTGCAGGAGTTTCTGGGCATGAGATTCAGGGCATGAGATTCAGGGCATGAGTTTCAGAGCTTCATTTTCAGGGCAGGAGATTCAGGGCAGGTGTTTCAGTGCAGAAGTTTCAGGGCACGAGATTCAGGGCATGAGATTCAGGGCATGAGTTTCAGGGCATGAGTTTCAGGGCATGAGTTTCAGGGCAGGAGTTTCAGGGCATGTGATTCAAGGCGTGAGTTTCAGGATATCAGATTCATGGCATGAGTTTCAGTGCAGGTGTTTCAGGGCATGAGATTCAGGGCATGAGTTTCAGTGCATGAGTTTGAGGGCAGGAGTTTCAAGGCATGAGATTCAGGGCAGGTATTTCAGGGCATGTAATTCAGGGCATGAGTTTCTGGGCGGATGATTCAGGGCATGTGTTTTAGGGCATGTGATTCAGGGCATCAGTTTCAGTGCATGAGTTTCAGGGCAGGAGTTTCAGGGTATGTGATTTAGGGCATGAGTTTCAGGGCATGAGATTCAGGGCTTGAGTTTCAGGGCATGAGGTTCAGGGCATGAGTTTCAGGGCATGAGATTCAGGGCTTGAGTTTCAGTGCAGGAACTTGAGGGCATGAGATTCAGTGCACGAGTTTCAGAGCATGAGATTCAGGGCATGAGATTCAGGTCATGATTTTCAAGGCAGGAGATTCAGGGCAGGTGTTTCAGTGCAGGAGTTTCAGGACATGAGATTCAGGGCAAGAGTTTCAGTGCAGTAACTTGAGGTCATGAGATTCATTGCACGAGTTTCAGTGCAGGAACTTGAGGGCATGAGATTCAGGGCATGAGTTTCAGAGCATGAGATTCAGGGCTTGAGATTCAGGGCATGATTTTCAGGGCAGGAGTTTCAGGGCAGGTGTTTCAGTGCAGGAGTTTCAGGGAATGAGATTCAGGGCATGAGATTCAGGGCATGAGTTTCAGGACAGGAAATTCAGGGCATGAGTTTCAGGGCATGAGTTTCAGGGCAGGAGTTTCAGGGCAGGAGTTTCAGGGCATGTGATTCAGGGCGTGAGTTTCAGGATATGAGATTCATGGCATGAGTTTCAGTGCAGGAGTTTCAGGGCATGAGATTCAGGGCTTGAGTTTCAGGGCATGAGGTTCAGGGCATGAGTTTCAGGTCATGAGATTCAGGGCTTGAGTTTCAGTGCAGGAACTTGAGGGCATGAGATTCAGGGCATGAGTTTCAGAGCATGAGATTCAGGGCATGAGATTCAGGGCATGATTTTCAGGGCAGGAGATTCAGGGCAGGTGTTTCAGTGCAGGAGTTTCAGGGCATGAGATTCAGGGCATGAGATTCAGGGCATGAGTTTCAGGACAGGAAATTCAGGGCATGAGTTTCAGGGCATGAGTTTCAGGGCAGGAGTTTCAGGGCATGTGATTCAGGGCGTGAGTTTCAGGATATGAGATTCATGGCATGAGTTTCAGTGCAGGAGTTTCAGGGCATGAGATTCAGGGCATCAGTTTCAGAGCATGAGATTCAGGGCATGAGATTCAGGGCATGATTTTCAGGGCAGGAGATTCAGGGCAGGTGTTTCAGTGCAGGAGTTTCAGGGCATGAGATTCAGGGCATGAGATTCAGGGCATGAGTTTCAGGACAGGAGATTCAGGGCATGAGTTTCAGGGCATGAGTTTCAGGGCATGAGATTCAGGGCATGAGATTCAGGGCTTCATTTTCAGGGCAGGAGATTCAGGGCAGGTGTTTCAGTGCAGGAGTTTCAGGGCACGAGATTCAGGGCATGAGATTCAGGGCATGAGTTTCAGGGCATGAGTTTCAGGGCATGAGTTTCAGGGCAGGAGTTTCAGGGCATGTGATTCAAGGCGTGAGTTTCAGGATATGAGATTCATGGCATGAGTTTCAGTGCAGGTGTTTCAGGGCATGATATTCAGGGCATGAGTTTCAGTGCATGAGTTTGAGGGCAGGAGTTTCAAGGCATGAGATTCAGGGCATGAGTTTCAGTGCATGAGTTTGAGGGCAGGAGTTTCAGGCCATGAGATTAAGGGCATGAGTTTCAGGGCATGAGATTCAGGGCAGGTATTTCAGGGCATGTAATTCAAGGCATGATTTTCTGGGCAGATGATTCAGGGCAGGAATTTTAGGGCATGTGATTCAGGGCATCAGTTTCAGTGCATGAGTTTCAGGGCAGTAGTTTCAGGGTATGTGATTTAGGGCATGAGTTTCAGGGCATGAGATTCAGGGCTTGAGTTTCAGGGCATGAGGTTCAGGGCATGAGTTTCAGGGCATGAGTTTCAGGGCAGGAGTTTTAGGGCATGTGATTCAGGGCATGAGTTTGAGTGCATGAGTTTCAGGGCAGGAGTTTCAGGGTATGTGATTTAGGGCATGAGATTCCGGGCATGAGATTCAGGGCTTGAGTTTCAGGGCATGAGGTTCAGGGCATGAGTTTCAGGTCATGAGATTCAGGGCATGAGTTTCAGTGCAGGAACTTGAGGGCATGAGATTCAGGGCATGAGTTTCAGAGCATGAGATTCAGGGCTTGAGATTCAGGGCATGATTTTCAGGGCAGGAGTTTCAGGGCAGGTGTTTCAGTGCAGGAGTTTCAGGGCATGAGATTCAGGGCATGAGATTCAGGGCATGAGTTTCAGGACAGGAAATTCAGGGCATGAGTTTCAGGGCATGAGTTTCAGGGCAGGAGTTTCAGGGCATGTGATTCAGGGCGTGAGTTTCAGGATATGAGATTCATGGCATGAGTTTCAGTGCAGGAGTTTCAGGGCATGAGATTCAGGGCATCAGTTTCAGAGCATGAGATTCAGGGCATGAGATTCAGGGCATGATTTTCAGGGCAGGAGATTCAGGGCAGGTGTTTCAGTGCAGGAGTTTCAGGGCATGAGATTCAGGGCATGAGATTCAGGGCATGAGTTTCAGGACAGGAGATTCAGGGCATGAGTTTCAAGGCATGAGTTTCAGGGCATGAGATTCAGGGCATGAGATTCAGGGCTTCATTTTCAGGGCAGGAGATTCAGGGCAGGTGTTTCAGTGCAGGAGTTTCAGGGCACGAGATTCAGGGCATGAGATTCAGGGCATGAGTTTCAGGGCATGAGTTTCAGGGCATGAGTTTCAGGGCAGGAGTTTCAGGGCATGTGATTCAAGGCGTGAGTTTCAGGATATGAGATTCATGGCATGAGTTTCAGTGCAGGTGTTTCAGGGCATGAGATTCAGGGCATGAGTTTCAGTGCATGAGTTTGAGGGCAGGAGTTTCAAGGCATGAGATTCAGGGCATGAGTTTCAGTGCATGAGTTTGAGGGCAGGAGTTTCAGGCCATGAGATTAAGGGCATGAGTTTCAGGGCATGAGATTCAGGGCAGGTATTTCAGGGCATGTAATTCAAGGCATGATTTTCTGGGCAGATGATTCAGGGCAGGAATTTTAGGGCATGTGATTCAGGGCATGAGTTTCAGTGCATGAGTTTCAGGGCAGTAGTTTCAGGGTATGTGATTTAGGGCATGAGTTTCAGGGCATGAGATTCAGGGCTTGAGTTTCAGGGCATGAGGTTCAGGGCATGAGTTTCAGGGCATGAGTTTCAGGACAGGAGTTTTAGGGCATGTGATTCAGGGCATGAGTTTGAGTGCATGAGTTTCAGGGCAGGAGTGTCAGGGTATGTGATTTAGGGCATGAGATTCCGGGCATGAGATTCAGGGCTTGAGTTTCAGGGCATGAGGTTCAGGGCATGAGTTTCAGGTCATGAGATTCAGGGCATGAGTTTCAGTGCAGGAACTTGAGGGCATGAGATTCAGGGCATGAGTTTCAGAGCATGAGATTCAGGGCTTGAGATTCAGGGCATGATTTTCAGGGCAGGAGTTTCAGGGCAGGTGTTTCAGTGCAGGAGTTTCAGGGAATGAGATTCAGGGCATGAGATTCAGGGCATGAGTTTCAGGACAGGAAATTCAGGGCATGAGTTTCAGGGCATGAGTTTCAGGGCAGGAGTTTCAGGGCAGGAGTTTCAGGGCATGTGATTCAGGGCGTGAGTTTCAGGATATGAGATTCATGGCATGAGTTTCAGTGCAGGAGTTTCAGGGCATGAGATTCAGGGCTTGAGTTTCAGGGCATGAGGTTCAGGGCATGAGTTTCAGGTCATGAGATTCAGGGCATGAGTTTCAGTGCAGTTAATTGAGGGCATGAGATTCAGTGCACGAGTTTTAGAGCATGAGATTCAGGGCTTCATTTTCAGGGCAGAAGATTCAGGGCAGGTGTTTCAGTGCAGGAGATTCAGGGCATGAGATTCAGGGCATGAGATTCAGGGCAGGTATTTCAGGGCATGTAATTCAGGGCATGAGTTTCTGGGCAGATGATTCAGGGCATGAGTTTTAGGGCATGTGATTCAGGGCATGAGTTTCAGTGCATGAGTTTCAGGGCAGGAGTTTCAGGGTATGTGATTTAGGGCATGAGTTTCAGGGCATGAGATTCAGGGCTTGAGTTTCAGGGAATGAGGTTCAGGGCATGAGTTTCAGGGCATGAGATTCAGGGCATGAGTTTCAGTGCAGGAACTTGAGGGCATGAGATTCAGTGCACGAGTTTCAGAGCATGAGATTCAGGGCATGAGATTCAGGGCATGATTTTCAAGGCAGGAGATTCAGGGATGGTGTTTCAGTGCAGAAGTTTCAGGGCATGAGATTCAGGGCATGAGATTCAGGGCATGAGTTTCAGGGCATGAGATTCAGGGCAGGTATTTCAGGGCATGTAATTCAGGGCATGAGTTTCTGGGCAGATGATTCAGGGCAGGAGTTTTAGGGCATGTGATTCAGGGCATGAGTTTCAGTGCATGAGTTTCAGGGCAGGAGTTTCAGGGTATGTGATTTAGGGCAAGAGTTTCAGGGCATGAGATTCAGGGCTTGAGTTTCAGGGCATGAGGTTCAGAGCATGAGTTTCAGGGCATGAGATTCAGGGCATGAGTTTCAGTGCAGTTAATTGAGGGCATGAGATTCAGTGCACGAGTTTTAGAGCATGAGATTCAGGGCTTCATTTTCAGGGCAGAAGATTCAGGGCAGGTGTTTCAGTGCAGGAGTTTCAGGGCATGAGATTCAGGGCATGAGATTCAGGGCATGAGTTTCAGGACAGGAGATTCAGGGCATGAGTTTCAGGGCATGAGTTTCAGGGCATGAATTTCAGGGCAGGAGTTTCAGGGCATGTGATTCAGGGCGTGAGTTTCAGGGCATGAGATTCAGGGCAGGTGTTTCAGGGCATGTAATTCAGGGCATGAGTTTCTGGGCAGATGATTCAGGGCATTAGTTTTAGGGCATGTGGTTCAGGGCATGAGATTCAGTGCATGAGTTTCAGGGCAGGAGTTTCAGGGTATGTGATTTAGGGCATGAGTGTCAGGGCATGAGATTCAGGGCTTGAGTTTCAGGGCATGAGGTTCAGGGCATGAGTTTCAGGGCATGAGATTCAGGGCATGAGTTTCAGTGCAGGAACTTGAGGGCATGAGATTCAGTGCACGAGTTTCAGAGCATGAGATTCAGGGCATGAGATTCAGGGCATGAGTTTCAGTGCAGGAATTTCAGGGCATGAGATTCAGGGCATGAGATTCAGGGCATGAGTTTTAGGAAGGGAGATTCAGGGAATGAGTTTCAGGGCATGCGTTTCAAGGCAGGAGTTTCAGGGTATGTAATTCAGGGCGTGAGTTTCAGGATATGAGATTCATGGCATGAGTTTCAGTGCAGGAGTTTCAGGGCATGAGATTCAGGGCATGAGTTTCAGGGCATGAGATTCAGGACAGGAGTTTCAAGGCATGAAATTCAGGGCTTGAGTTTCACTGCATGAGTTTGAGGGCAGGAGTTTCAGGGCATGAGATTCAGGGCATGAGTTTCAGGGCATGAGATTCAGGGCAGGAAGTTCAGGGCATGTAATTCAGGGCATGAGTTTCTGGGCAGATGATTCAGGGCAGGAGTTTTAGGGCATGTGATTCAGGGCATGAGTTTCAGTGCATGAGTTTCAGGGCAGGAGATTCAGGGCTTGAGTTTCAGGGCATGATTTTCAGGGCAGGAGATTCAGGGCAGGTGTTTCAGTGCAGGAGTTTCTGGGCATGAGATTCAGGGCATGAGATTCAGGGCATGAGTTTCAGAGCTTCATTTTCAGGGCAGGAGATTCAGGGCAGGTGTTTCAGTGCAGAAGTTTCAGGGCACGAGATTCAGGGCATGAGATTCAGGGCATGAGTTTCAGGGCATGAGTTTCAGGGCATGAGTTTCAGGGCAGGAGTTTCAGGGCATGTGATTCAAGGCGTGAGTTTCAGGATATGAGATTCATGGCATGAGTTTCAGTGCAGGTGTTTCAGGGCATGAGATTCAGGGCATGAGTTTCAGTGCATGAGTTTGAGGGCAGGAGTTTCAAGGCATGAGATTCAGGGCATGAGTTTCAGAGCATGGGATTCAGGGCATGAGATTCAGGGCATGATTTTCAGGGCAGGAGATTCAGGGCAGGTGTTTCAGTGCAGGAGTTTCAGGGCATGAGATTCAGGGCATGAGATTCAGGGCATGAGTTTCAGGACAGGAGATTCAGGGCATGAGTTTCAGGGCATGAGTTTCAGGGCATGAGATTCAGGGCATGTGATTCAGGGCTTCATTTTCAGGGCAGGAGATTCAGGGCAGGTGTTTCAGTGCAGGAGTTTCAGGGCACGAGATTCAGGGCATGAGATTCAGGGCATGAGTTTCAGGGCATGAGTTTCAGGGCATGTGATTCAAGGCGTGAGTTTCAGGATATGAGATTCATGGCATGAGTTTCAGTGCAGGAGTTTCAGGGCATGAGATTCAGGGCATCAGTTTCAGAGCATGAGATTCAGGGCATGAGATTCAGGGCATGATTTTCAGGGCAGGAGATTCAGGGCAGGTGTTTCAGTGCAGGAGTTTCAGGGCATGAGATTCAGGGCATGAGATTCAGGGCATGAGTTTCAGGACAGGAGATTCAGGGCATGAGTTTCAGGGCATGAGTTTCAGGGCATGAGATTCAGGGCATGAGATTCAGGGCTTCATTTTCAGGGCAGGAGATTCAGGGCAGGTGTTTCAGTGCAGAAGTTTCAGGGCACGAGATTCAGGGCATGAGATTCAGGGCATGAGTTTCAGGGCATGAGTTTCAGGGCATGAGTTTCAGGGCAGGAGTTTCAGGGCATGTGATTCAAGGCGTGAGTTTCAGGATATGAGATTCATGGCATGAGTTTCAGTGCAGGTGTTTCAGGGCATGAGATTCAGGGCATGAGTTTCAGTGCATGAGTTTGAGGGCAGGAGTTTCAAGGCATGAGATTCAGGGCATGAGTTTCAGAGCATGGGATTCAGGGCATGAGATTCAGGGCATGATTTTCAGGGCAGGAGATTCAGGGCAGGTGTTTCAGTGCAGGAGTTTCAGGGCATGAGATTCAGGGCATGAGATTCAGGGCATGAGTTTCAGGACAGGAGATTCAGGGCATGAGTTTCAGGGCATGAGTTTCAGGGCATGAGATTCAGGGCATGAGATTCAGGGCTTCATTTTCAGGGCAGGAGATTCAGGGCAGGTGTTTCAGTGCAGGAGTTTCAGGGCACGAGATTCAGGGCATGAGATTCAGGGCATGAGTTTCAGGGCATGAGTTTCAGGGCATGAGTTTCAGGGCATGTGATTCAAGGCGTGAGTTTCAGGATATGAGATTCATGGCATGAGTTTCAGTGCAGGTGTTTCAGTGCAAGAGATTCAGGGCATGAGTTTCAGTGCATGAGTTTGAGGGCAGGAGTTTCAAGGCATGAGATTCAGGGCATGAGTTTCAGTGCATGAGATTCAGGGCAGGTATTTCAGGGCATGTAATTCAGGGCATGAGTTTCTGGGCAGATGATTCAGGGCATGTGTTTTAGGGCATGTGATTCAGGGCATCAGTTTCAGTGCATGAGTTTCAGGGCAGGAGTTTCAGGGTATGTGATTTAGGGCATGAGTTTCAGGGCATGAGATTCAGGGCATCAGTTTCAGAGCATGAGATTCAGGGCATGAGATTCAGGGCAGGATTTTCAGGGCAGGAGATTCAGGGCAGGTGTTTCAGTGCAGGAGTTTCAGGGCATGAGATTCAGGGCATGAGATTCAGGGCATGAGTTTCAGGACAGGAGATTCAGGGCATGAGTTTCAGGGCATGAGTTTCAGGGCGTGAGATTCAGGGCATGAGATTCAGGGCTTCATTTTCAGGGCAGGAGATTCAGGGCAGGTGTTTCAGTGCAGGAGTTTCAGGGCACGAGATTCAGGGCATGAGATTCAGGGCATGAGTTTCAGGGCATGAGTTTCATGGCATGAGTTTCAGGGCAGGAGTTTCAGGGCATGTGATTCAAGGCGTGAGTTTCAGGATATGAGATTCATGGCATGAGTTTCAGTGCAGGTGTTTCAGGGCAAGAGATTCAGGGCATGAGTTTCAGTGCATGAGTTTGAGGGCAGGAGTTTCAAGGCATGAGATTCAGGGCATGAGTTTCAGAGCATGATATTCAGGGCAGGTATTTCAGAAAATGTAATTCAGGGCATGAGTTTCTGGGCAGATGATTCAGGGCATGTGTTTTAGGGCATGTGATTCAGGGCATCAGTTTCAGTGCATGAGTTTCAGCGCAGGAGTTTCAGGGTATGTGATTTAGGGCATGAGTTTCAGGGCATGAGATTCAGGGCTTGAGTTTCAGGGCATGAGGTTCAGGGCATGAGTTTCAGGGCATGAGATTCAGGGCTTGAGTTTCAGTGCAGGAACTTGAGGGCATGAGATTCAGTGCACGAGTTTCAGAGCATGAGATTCAGGGCATGAGATTCAGGTCATGATTTTCAAGGCTGGAGATTCAGGGCAGGTGTTTCAGTGCAGGAGTTCCGGACATGAGATTCAGGGCATGAGTTTCAGTGCAGTAACTTGAGGTCATGAGATTCATTGCACGAGTTTCAGAGCGTGAGATTCAGGGCATGATATTCAGGGCATGAGTTTCAGGGCAGGAGATTCAGGGCAGGTGTTTCAGTGCAGGAGTTTCAGGGCATGAGATTCAGGACATGAGATTCAGGGCATGAGTTTTAGGACAGGAGATTCAGGGCATGAGTTTCAGGGCATGAGTTTCAGGGCAGGAGTTTCAGGGCATGTAATTCAGGGCGTGAGTTTCAGGATATGAGATTCATGGCATGAGTTTCAGTGCAGGAGTTTCAGGGCATGAGATTCAGGGCATGAGTTTCAGTGCATGAGATTCAGGGCAGGTATTTCAGGGCATGTAATTCAGGGCATGAGTTTCTGGGCAGATGATTCAGGGCATGAGTTTTAGGGCATGTGATTCAGGGCATGAGTTTCAGTGCATGAGTTTCAGGGCAGGAGTTTCAGGGTATGTGATTTAGGGCATGAGTTTCAGGGCATGAGATTCAGGGCTTGAGTTTCAGGGAATGAGGTTCAGGGCATGAGTTTCAGGGCATGAGATTCAGGGCATGAGTTTCAGTGCAGGAACTTGAGGGCATGAGATTCAGTGCACGAGTTTCAGAGCATGAGATTCAGGGCATGAGATTCAGGGCATGATTTTCAAGGCAGGAGATTCAGGGATGGTGTTTCAGTGCAGAAGTTTCAGGGCATGAGATTCAGGGCATGAGATTCAGGGCATGAGTTTCAGGGCATGAGATTCAGGGCAGGTATTTCAGGGCATGTAATTCAGGGCATGAGTTTCTGGGCAGATGATTCAGGGCAGGAGTTTTAGGGCATGTGATTCAGGGCATGAGTTTCAGTGCATGAGTTTCAGGGCAGGAGTTTCAGGGTATGTGATTTAGGGCAAGAGTTTCAGGACATGAGATTCAGGGCTTGAGTTTCAGGGCATGAGGTTCAGAGCATGAGTTTCAGGGCATGAGATTCAGGGCATGAGTTTCAGTGCAGTTAATTGAGGGCATGAGATTCAGTGCACGAGTTTTAGAGCATGAGATTCAGGGCTTCATTTTCAGGGCTGAAGATTCAGGGCAGGTGTTTCAGTGCAGGAGTTTCAGGGCATGAGATTCAGGGCATGAGATTCAGGGCATGAGTTTCAGGACAGGAGATTCAGGGCATGAGTTTCAGGGCATGAGTTTCAGGGCATGAATTTCAGGGCAGGAGTTTCAGGGCATGTGATTCAGGGCGTGAGTTTCAGGGCATGAGATTCAGGGCAGGTGTTTCAGGGCATGTAATTCATGGCATGAGTTTCTGGGCAGATGATTCAGGGCATTAGTTTTAGGGCATGTGGTTCAGGGCATGAGATTCAGTGCATGAGTTTCAGGGCAGGAGTTTCAGGGTATGTGATTTAGGGCATGAGTTTCAGGGCATGAGATTCAGGGCTTGAGTTTCAGGGCATGAGGTTCAGGGCATGAGTTTCAGGGCATGAGATTCAGGGCATGAGTTTCAGTGCAGGAACTTGAGGGCATGAGATTCAGTGCACGAGTTTCAGAGCATGAGATTCAGGGCATGAGATTCAGGGCATGAGTTTTAGGAAGGGAGATTCAGGGAATGAGTTTCAGGGCATGCGTTTCAAGGCAGGAGTTTCAGGGTATGTAATTCAGGGCGTGAGTTTCAGGATATGAGATTCATGGCATGAGTTTCAGTGCAGGAGTTTCAGGGCATGAGATTCAGGGCATGAGTTTCAGGGCATGAGATTCAGGACTGGAGTTTCAAGGCATGAAATTCAGGGCTTGAGTTTCACTGCATGAGTTTGAGGGCAGGAGTTTCAGGGCATGAGATTCAGGGCATGAGTTTCAGGGCATGAGATTCAGGGCAGGAAGTTCAGGGCATGTAATTCAGGGCATGAGTTTCTGGGCAGATGATTCAGGGCAGGAGTTTTAGGGCATGTGATTCAGGGCATGAGTTTCAGTGCATGAGTTTCAGGGCAGGAGATTCAGGGCTTGAGTTTCAGGGCATGATTTTCAGGGCATGAGTTTCAGGGCATGAGTTTCAGGGCAGGAGTTTCAGGGCAGGAGTTTCAGGGCATGTGATTCAGGGCGTGAGTTTCAGGATATGAGATTCATGGCATGAGTTTCAGTGCAGGAGTTTCAGGGCATGAGATTCAGGGCTTGAGTTTCAGGGCATGAGGTTCAGGGCATGAGTTTCAGGTCATGAGATTCAGGGCATGAGTTTCAGTGCAGGAACTTGAGGGCATGAGATTCAGGGCATGAGTTTCAGAGCATGAGATTCAGGGCATGAGATTCAGGGCATGATTTTCAGGGCAGGAGATTCAGGGCAGGTGTTTCAGTGCAGGAGTTTCAGGGCATGAGATTCAGGGCATGAGATTCAGGGCATGAGTTTCAGGACAGGAGATTCAGGGCATGAGTTTCAGGGCATGAGTTTCAGGGCATGAATTTCAGGGCAGGAGTTTCAGGGCATGTGATTCAGGGCGTGAGTTTCAGGGCATGAGATTCAGGGCAGGTGTTTCAGGGCATGTAATTCAGGGCATGAGTTTCTGGGCAGATGATTCAGGGCATTAGTTTTAGGGCATGTGGTTCAGGGCATGAGATTCAGTGCATGAGTTTCAGGGCAGGAGTTTCAGGGTATGTGATTTAGGGCATGAGTTTCAGGGCATGAGATTCAGGGCTTGAGTTTCAGGGCATGAGGTTCAGGGCATGAGTTTCAGGGCATGAGATTCAGGGCATGAGTTTCAGTGCAGGAACTTGAGGGCATGAGATTCAGTGCACGAGTTTCAGAGCATGAGATTCAGGGCATGAGATTCAGGGCATGAGTTTCAGTGCAGGAATTTCAGGGCATGAGATTCAGGGCATGAGATTCAGGGCATGAGTTTTAGGAAGGGAGATTCAGGGAATGAGTTTCAGGGCATGCGTTTCAAGGCAGGAGTTTCAGGGTATGTAATTCAGGGCGTGAGTTTCAGGATATGAGATTCATGGCATGAGTTTCAGTGCAGGAGTTTCAGGGCATGAGATTCAGGGCATGAGTTTCAGGGCATGAGATTCAGGACAGGAGTTTCAAGGCATGAAATTCAGGGCTTGAGTTTCACTGCATGAGTTTGAGGGCAGGAGTTTCAGGGCATGAGATTCAGGGCATGAGTTTCAGGGCATGAGATTCAGGGCAGGAAGTTCAGGGCATGTAATTCAGGGCATGAGTTTCTGGGCAGATGATTCAGGGCAGGAGTTTTAGGGCATGTGATTCAGGGCATGAGTTTCAGTGCATGAGTTTCAGGGCAGGAGATTCAGGGCTTGAGTTTCAGGGCATGATTTTCAGGGCATGAGTTTCAGGGCATGAGTTTCAGGGCAGGAGTTTCAGGGCAGGAGTTTCAGGGCATGTGATTCAGGGCGTGAGTTTCAGGATATGAGATTCATGGCATGAGTTTCAGTGCAGGAGTTTCAGGGCATGAGATTCAGGGCTTGAGTTTCAGGGCATGAGGTTCAGGGCATGAGTTTCAGGTCATGAGATTCAGGGCATGAGTTTCAGTGCAGGAACTTGAGGGCATGAGATTCAGGGCATGAGTTTCAGAGCATGAGATTCAGGGCATGAGATTCAGGGCATGATTTTCAGGGCAGGAGATTCAGGGCAGGTGTTTCAGTGCAGGAGTTTCAGGGCATGAGATTCAGGGCATGAGATTCAGGGCATGAGTTTCAGGACAGGAAATTCAGGGCATGAGTTTCAGGGCATGAGTTTCAGGGCAGGAGTTTCAGGGCATGTGATTCAGGGCGTGAGTTTCAGGATATGAGATTCATGGCATGAGTTTCAGTGCAGGAGTTTCAGATCATGAGATTCAGGGCATCAGTTTCAGAGCATGAGATTCAGGGCATGAGATTCAGGGCATGATTTTCAGGGCAGGAGATTCAGGGCAGGTGTTTCAGTGCAGGAGTTTCAGGGCATGAGATTCAGGGCATGAGATTCAGGGCATGAGTTTCAGGACAGGAGATTCAGGGCATGAGTTTCAGGGCATGAGTTTCAGGGCATGAGATTCAGGGCATGAGATTCAGGGCTTCATTTTCAGGGCAGGAGATTCAGGGCAGGTGTTTCAGTGCAGGAGTTTCAGGGCATGAGATTCAGGGCTTGAGTTTCTGGGCATGAGGTTCAGGGCATGAGTTTAAGGTCATGAGATTCAGGGCATGAGTTTCAGTGCAGGAACTTGAGGGCATGAGATTCAGGGCATGAGTTTCAGAGCATGAGATTCAGGGCTTGAGATTCAGGGCATGATTTTCAGGGCAGGAGATTCAGGGCAGGTGTTTCAGTGCAGGAGTTTCAGGGCATGAGATTCAGGGCATGAGATTCAGGGCATGAGTTTCAGGACAGGAAATTCAGGGCATGAGTTTCAGGGCATGAGTTTCAGGGCAGGAGATTCAGGGCAGGAGTTTCAGGGCATGTGATTCAGGGCGTGAGTTTCAGGATATGAGATTCATGGCATGAGTTTCAGTGCAGGAGTTTCAGGGCATGAGATTCAGGGCTTGAGTTTCAGGGCATGAGGTTCAGGGCATGAGTTTCAGGTCATGAGATTCAGGGCATGAGTTTCAGTGCAGGAGCTTGAGGGCATGAGATTCAGGGCATGAGTTACAGAGCATGAGATTCAGGGCATGAGATTCAGGGCATGATTTTCAGGGCAGGAGATTCAGGGCAGGTGTTTCAGTTCAGGAGTTTCAGGGCATGAGATTCAGGGCATGAGATTCAGGGCATGAGTTTCAGGACAGGAAATTCAGGGCATGAGTTTCAGGGCATGAGTTTCAGGGCAGGAGTTTCAGGGCATGTGATTCAGGGCGTGAGTTTCAGGATATGAGATTCATGGCATGAATTTCAGTGCAGGAATTTCAGGGCATGAGATTCAGGGCATCAGTTTCAGAGCATGAGATTCAGGGCATGAGATTCAGGGCATGATTTTCAGGGCAGGAGATTCAGGGCAGGTGTTTCAGTGCAGGAGTTTCAGGGCATGAGATTCAGGGCTTGAGATTCAGGGCATGAGTTTCAGGACAGGAGATTCAGGGCATGAGTTTCAGGGCATGAGTTTCAGGGCATGAGATTCAGGGCATGAGATTCAGGGCTTCATTTTCAGGGCAGGAGATTCAGGGCAGGTGTTTCAGTGCAGA
Organism: Mobula birostris; assembly: GCF_030028105.1. NCBI lineage: Eukaryota > Metazoa > Chordata > Chondrichthyes > Myliobatiformes > Myliobatidae > Mobula > Mobula birostris. The sequence continues at coordinate 17,237 of NW_027276734.1, read as the reverse complement.
AGTTTCAGGGCACGAGATTCAGGGCATGAGATTCAGGGCATGAGTTTCAGGGCATGAGTTTCAGGGCATGAGTTTCAGGGCAGGAGTTTCAGGGCATGTGATTCAAGGCGTGAGTTTCAGGATATGAGATTCATGGCATGAGTTTCAGTGCAGGTGTTTCAGGGCATGAGATTCAGGGCATGAGTTTCAGTGCATGAGTTTGAGGGCAGGAGTTTCAAGGCATGAGATTCAGGGCATGAGTTTCAGAGCATGGGATTCAGGGCATGAGATTCAGGGCATGATTTTCAGGGCAGGAGATTCAGGGCAGGTGTTTCAGTGCAGGAGTTTCAGGGCATGAGATTCAGGGCATGAGATTCAGGGCATGAGTTTCAGGACAGGAGATTCAGGGCATGAGTTTCAGGGCATGAGTTTCAGGGCATGAGATTCAGGGCATGAGATTCAGGGCTTCATTTTCAGGGCAGGAGATTCAGGGCAGGTGTTTCAGTGCAGGAGTTTCAGGGCATGAGTTTCAGGGCATGAGTTTCAGGGCATGTGATTCAAGGCGTGAGTTTCAGGATATGAGATTCATGGCATGAGTTTCAGTGCAGGTGTTTCAGTGCAAGAGATTCAGGGCATGAGTTTCAGTGCATGAGTTTGAGGGCAGGAGTTTCAAGGCATGAGATTCAGGGCATGAGTTTCAGTGCATGAGATTCAGGGCAGGTATTTCAGGGCATGTAATTCAGGGCATGAGTTTCTGGGCAGATGATTCAGGGCATGTGTTTTAGGGCATGTGATTCAGGGCATCAGTTTCAGTGCATGAGTTTCAGGGCAGGAGTTTCAGGGTATGTGATTTAGGGCATGAGTTTCAGGGCATGAGATTCAGGGCATCAGTTTCAGAGCATGAGATTCAGGGCATGAGATTCAGGGCAGGATTTTCAGGGCAGGAGATTCAGGGCAGGTGTTTCAGTGCAGGAGTTTCAGGGCATGAGATTCAGGGCATGAGATTCAGGGCATGAGTTTCAGGACAGGAGATTCAGGGCATGAGTTTCAGGGCATGAGTTTCAGGGCATGAGATTCAGGGCATGAGATTCAGGGCTTCATTTTCAGGGCAGGAGATTCAGGGCAGGTGTTTCAGTGCAGGAGTTTCAGGGCACGAGATTCAGGGCATGAGATTCAGGGCATGAGTTTCAGGGCATGAGTTTCATGGCATGAGTTTCAGGGCAGGAGTTTCAGGGCATGTGATTCAAGGCGTGAGTTTCAGGATATGAGATTCATGGCATGAGTTTCAGTGCAGGTGTTTCAGGGCAAGAGATTCAGGGCATGAGTTTCAGTGCATGAGTTTGAGGGCAGGAGTTTCAAGGCATGAGATTCAGGGCATGAGTTTCAGTGCATGATATTCAGGGCAGGTATTTCAGAAAATGTAATTCAGGGCATGAGTTTCTGGGCAGATGATTCAGGGCATGTGTTTTAGGGCATGTGATTCAGGGCATCAGTTTCAGTGCATGAGTTTCAGCGCAGGAGTTTCAGGGTATGTGATTTAGGGCATGAGTTTCAGGGCATGAGATTCAGGGCTTGAGTTTCAGGGCATGAGGTTCAGGGCATGAGTTTCAGGGCATGAGATTCAGGGCTTGAGTTTCAGTGCAGGAACTTGAGGTCATGAGATTCAGTGCACGAGTTTCAGAGCATGAGATTCAGGGCATGAGATTCAGGTCATGATTTTCAAGGCTGGAGATTCAGGGCAGGTGTTTCAGTGCAGGAGTTCCGGACATGAGATTCAGGGCATGAGTTTCAGTGCAGTAACTTGAGGTCATGAGATTCATTGCACGAGTTTCAGAGCGTGAGATTCAGGGCATGATATTCAGGGCATGAGTTTCAGGGCAGGAGATTCAGGGCAGGTGTTTCAGTGCAGGAGTTTCAGGGCATGAGATTCAGGACATGAGATTCAGGGCATGAGTTTTAGGACAGGAGATTCAGGGCATGAGTTTCAGGGCATGAGTTTCAGGGCAGGAGTTTCAGGGCATGTAATTCAGGGCGTGAGTTTCAGGATATGAGATTCATGGCATGAGTTTCAGTGCAGGAGTTTCAGGGCATGAGATTCAGGGCATGAGTTTCAGTGCATGAGATTCAGGGCAGGTATTTCAGGGCATGTAATTCAGGGCATGAGTTTCTGGGCAGATGATTCAGGGCATGAGTTTTAGGGCATGTGATTCAGGGCATGAGTTTCAGTGCATGAGTTTCAGGGCAGGAGTTTCAGGGTATGTGATTTAGGGCATGAGTTTCAGGGCATGAGATTCAGGGCTTGAGTTTCAGGGAATGAGGTTCAGGGCATGAGTTTCAGGGCATGAGATTCAGGGCATGAGTTTCAGTGCAGGAACTTGAGGGCATGAGATTCAGTGCACGAGTTTCAGAGCATGAGATTCAGGGCATGAGATTCAGGGCATGATTTTCAAGGCAGGAGATTCAGGGATGGTGTTTCAGTGCAGAAGTTTCAGGGCATGAGATTCAGGGCATGAGATTCAGGGCATGAGTTTCAGGGCATGAGATTCAGGGCAGGTACTTCAGGGCATGTAATTCAGGGCATGAGTTTCTGGGCAGATGATTCAGGGCAGGAGTTTTAGGGCATGTGATTCAGGGCATGAGTTTCAGTGCATGAGTTTCAGGGCAGGAGTTTCAGGGTATGTGATTTAGGGCAAGAGTTGCAGGGCATGAGATTCAGGGCTTGAGTTTCAGGGCATGAGGTTCAGAGCATGAGTTTCAGGGCATGAGATTCAGGGCATGAGTTTCGGTGCAGTTAATTGAGGGCATGAGATTCAGTGCACGAGTTTTAGAGCATGAGATTCAGGGCTTCATTTTCAGGGCAGAAGATTCAGGGCAGGTGTTTCAGTGCAGGAGTTTCAGGGCATGAGATTCAGGGCATGAGATTCAGGGCATGAGTTTCAGGGCATGAGATTCAGGGCAGGTGTTTCAGGGCATGTAATTCAGGGCATGAGTTTCTGGGCAGATGATTCAGGGCATTAGTTTTAGGGCATGTGGTTCAGGGCATGAGATTCAGTGCATGAGTTTCAGGGCAGGAGTTTCAGGGTATGTGATTTAGGGCATGAGTTTCAGGGCATGAGATTCAGGGCTTGAGTTTCAGGGCATGAGGTTCAGGGCATGAGTTTCAGGGCATGAGATTCAGGGCATGAGTTTCAGTGCAGGAACTTGAGGGCATGAGATTCAGTGCACGAGTTTCAGAGCATGAGATTCAGGGCATGAGATTCAGGGCATGAGTTTCAGTGCAGGAATTTCAGGGCATGAGATTCAGGGCATGAGATTCAGGGCATGAGTTTTAGGAAGGGAGATTCAGGGAATGAGTTTCAGGGCATGCGTTTCAAGGCAGGAGTTTCAGGGTATGTAATTCAGGGCGTGAGTTTCAGGATATGAGATTCATGGCATGAGTTTCAGTGCAGGAGTTTCAGGGCATGAGATTCAGGGCATGAGTTTCAGGGCATGAGATTCAGGACAGGAGTTTCAAGGCATGAAATTCAGGGCTTGAGTTTCACTGCATGAGTTTGAGGGCAGGAGTTTCAGGGCATGAGATTCAGGGCATGAGTTTCAGGGCATGAGATTCAGGGCAGGAAGTTCAGGGCATGTAATTCAGGGCATGAGTTTCTGGGCAGATGATTCAGGGCAGGAGTTTTAGGGCATGTGATTCAGGGCATGAGTTTCAGTGCATGAGTTTCAGGGCAGGAGATTCAGGGCTTGAGTTTCAGGGCATGATTTTCAGGGCAGGAGATTCAGGGCAGGTGTTTCAGTGCAGGAGTTTCTGGGCATGAGATTCAGGGCATGAGATTCAGGGCATGAGTTTCAGGATATGAGATTCATGGCATGAGTTTCAGTGCAGGAGATTCAGGGCATGAGATTCAGGGCATGAGTTTCAGAGCTTCATTTTCAGGGCAGGAGATTCAGGGCAGGTGTTTCAGTGCAGAAGTTTCAGGGCACGAGATTCAGGGCATGAGATTCAGGGCATGAGTTTCAGGGCATGAGTTTCAGGGTATGAGTTTCAGGGCAGGAGTTTCAGGGCATGTGATTGAAGGCGTGAGTTTCAGGATATGAGATTCATGGCATGAGTTTCAGTGCAGGTGTTTCAGGGCATGAGATTCAGGGCATGAGTTTCAGTGCATGAGTTTGAGGGCAGGAGTTTCAAGGCATGAGATTCAGGGCATGAGTTTCAGAGCATGGGATTCAGGGCATGAGATTCAGGGCATGATTTTCAGGGCAGGAGATTCAGGGCAGGTGTTTCAGTGCAGGAGTTTCAGGGCATGAGATTCAGGGCATGAGATTCAGGGCATGAGTTTCAGGACAGGAGATTCAGGGCATGAGTTTCAGGGCATGAGTTTCAGGGCATGAGATTCAGGGCATGTGATTCAGGGCTTCATTTTCAGGGCAGGAGATTCAGGGCAGGTGTTTCAGTGCAGGAGTTTCAGGGCACGAGATTCAGGGCATGAGATTCAGGGCATGAGTTTCAGGGCATGAGTTTCAGGGCATGAGTTTCAGGGCATGTGATTCAAGGCGTGAGTTTCAGGATATGAGATTCATGGCATGAGTTTCAGTGCAGGTGTTTCAGGGCAAGAGATTCAGGGCATGAGTTTCAGTGCATGAGTTTGAGGGCAGGAGTTTCAAGGCATGAGATTCAGGGCATGAGTTTCAGTGCATGAGATTCAGGGCAGGTATTTCAGGGCATGTAATTCAGGGCATGAGTTTCTGGGCAGATGATTCAGGGCATGTGTTTTAGGGCATGTGATTCAGGGCATCAGTTTCAGTGCATGAGTTTCAGGGCAGGAGTTTCAGGGTATGTGATTTAGGGCATGAGTTTCAGGGCATGAGATTCAGGGCATCAGTTTCAGAGCATGAGATTCAGGGCATGAGATTCAGGGCAGGATTTTCAGGGCAGGAGATTCAGGGCAGGTGTTTCAGTGCAGGAGTTTCAGGGCATGAGATTCAGGGCATGAGATTCAGGGCATGAGTTTCAGGACAGGAGATTCAGGGCATGAGTTTCAGGGCATGAGTTTCAGGGCATGAGATTCAGGGCATGAGATTCAGGGCTTCATTTTCAGGGCAGGAGATTCAGGGCAGGTGTTTCAGTGCAGGAGTTTCAGGGCACGAGATTCAGGGCATGAGATTCAGGGCATGAGTTTCAGGCATGAGTTTCATGGCATGAGTTTCAGGGCAGGAGTTTCAGGGCATGCGATTCAAGGCGTGAGTTTCAGGATATGAGATTCATGGCATGAGTTTCAGTGCAGGTGTTTCAGGGCAAGTGATTCAGGGCATGAGTTTCAGTGCATGAGTTTGAGGGCAGGAGTTTCAAGGCATGAGATTCAGGGCATGAGTTTCAGTGCATGATATTCAGGGCAGGTATTTCAGGGCATGTAATTCAGGGCATGAGTTTCTGGGCAGATGATTCAGGGCATGTGTTTTAGGGCATGTGATTCAGGGCATCAGTTTCAGTGCATGAGTTTCAGGGCAGGAGTTTCAGGGTATGTGATTTAGGGCATGAGTTTCAGGGCATGAGATTCAGGGCTTGAGTTTCAGGGCATGAGGTTCAGGGCATGAGTTTCAGGGCATGAGATTCAGGGCTTGAGTTTCAGTGCAGGAACTTGAGGGCATGAGATTCAGTGCACGAGTTTCAGAGCATGAGATTCAGGGCATGAGATTCAGGTCATGATTTTCAAGGCTGGAGATTCAGGGCAGGTGTTTCAGTGCAGGAGTTCCGGACATGAGATTCAGGGCATGAGTTTCAGTGCAGTAACTTGAGGTCATGAGATTCATTGCACGAGTTTCAGAGCGTGAGATTCAGGGCATGATATTCAGGGCATGAGTTTCAGGGCAGGAGATTCAGGGCAGGTGTTTCAGTGCAGGAGTTTCAGGGCATGAGATTCAGGACATGAGATTCAGGGCATGAGTTTTAGGACAGGAGATTCAGGGCATGAGTTTCAGGGCATGAGTTTCAGGGCAGGAGTTTCAGGGCATGTAATTCAGGGCGTGAGTTTCAGGGCATGAGATTCAGGGCATGAGATTCAGGGCATGAGTTTCAGGGCATGAGATTCAGGGCAGGTATTTCAGGGCATGTAATTCAGGGCATGAGTTTCTGGGCAGATGATTCAGGGCAGGAGTTTTAGGGCATGTGATTCAGGGCATGAGTTTCAGTGCATGAGTTTCAGGGCAATAGTTTCAGGGTATGTGATTTAGGGCAAGAGTTTCAGGGCATGAGATTCAGGGCTTGAGTTTCAGGGCATGAGGTTCAGGGCATGAGTTTCAGGGCATGAGATTCAGGGCATGAGTTTCAGTGCAGTTAATTGAGGGCATGAGATTCAGTGCACGAGTTTTAGAGCATGAGATTCAGGGCTTCATTTTCAGGGCAGAAGATTCAGGGCAGGTGTTTCAGTGCAGGAGTTTCAGGGCATAAGATTCAGGGCATGAGATTCAGGGCATGAGTTTCAGGACAGGAGATTCAGGGCATGAGTTTCAGGGCATGAGTTTCAGGGCATGAATTTCAGGGCAGGAGTTTCAGGGCATGTGATTCAGGGCGTGAGTTTCAGGGCATGAGATTCAGGGCAGGTGTTTCAGGGCATGTAATTCAGGGCATGAGTTTCTGGGCAGATGATTCAGGGCATTAGTTTTAGGGCATGTGGTTCAGGGCATGAGATTCAGTGCATGAGTTTCAGGGCAGGAGTTTCAGGGTATGTGATTTAGGGCATGAGTTTCAGGGCATGAGATTCAGGGCTTGAGTTTCAGGGCATGAGGTTCAGGGCATGAGTTTCAGGGCATGAGATTCAGGCATGAGTTTCAGTGCAGGAACTTGAGGGCATGAGATTCAGTGCACGAGTTTCAGAGCATGAGATTCAGGGCATGAGATTCAGGGCATGAGTTTCAGTGCAGGAATTTCAGGGCATGAGATTCAGGGCATGAGATTCAGGGCATGAGTTTTAGGAAAGGAGATTCAGGGAATGAGTTTCAGGGCATGCGTTTCAAGCAGGAGTTTCAGGGTATGTAATTCAGGGCGTGAGTTTCAGGATATGAGATTCATGGCATGAGTTTCAGTGCAGGAGTTTCAGGGCATGAGATTCAGGGCATGAGTTTCAGGGCATGAGATTCAGGACAGGAGTTTCAAGGCATGAAATTCAGGGCTTGAGTTTCACTGCATGAGTTTGAGGGCAGGAGTTTCAGGGCATGAGATTCAGGGCATGAGTTTCAGGGCATGAGATTCAGGCAGGAAGTTCAGGGCATGTAATTCAGGGCATGAGTTTCTGGGCAGATGATTCAGGGCAGGAGTTTTAGGGCATGTGATTCAGGGCATGAGTTTCAGTGCATGAGTTTCAGGGCAGGAGATTCAGGGCTTGAGTTTCAGGGCATGATTTTCAGGGCAGGAGATTCAGGGCAGGTGTTTCAGTGCAGGAGTTTCTGGGCATGAGATTCAGGGCATGAGATTCAGGGCATGAGTTTCAGGATATGAGATTCATGGCATGAGTTTCAGTGCAGGAGATTCAGGGCATGAGATTCAGGGCATGAGTTTCAGAGCTTCATTTTCAGGGCAGGAGATTCAGGGCAGGTATTTCAGGCATGTAATTCAGGGCATGAGTTTCTGGGCAGATGATTCAGGGCATGAGTTTTAGGGCATGTGATTCAGGGCATGAGTTTCAGTGCATGAGTTTCAGGGCAGGAGTTTCAGGGTATGTGATTTAGGGCATGAGTTTCAGGGCATGAGATTCAGGGCTTGAGTTTCAGGGAATGAAGTTCAGGCATGAGTTTCAGGGCATGAGATTCAGGGCATGAGTTTCAGTGCAGGAACTTGAGGGCATGAGATTCAGTGCACGAGTTTCAGAGCATGAGATTCAGGGCATGAGATTCAGGGCATGATTTTCAAGGCAGGAGATTCAGGGATGGTGTTTCAGTGCAGAAGTTTCAGGGCATGAGATTCAGGGCATGAGATTCAGGGCATGAGTTTCAGGGCATGAGATTCAGGGCAGGTATTTCAGGGCATGTAATTCAGGGCATGAGTTTCTGGGCAGATGATTCAGGGCAGGAGTTTTAGGGCATGTGATTCAGGGCATGAGTTTCAGTGCATGAGTTTCAGGGCAGGAGTTTCAGGGTATGTGATTTAGGGCAAGAGTTTCAGGGCATGAGATTCAGGGCTTGAGTTTCAGGGCATGAGGTTCAGAGCATGAGTTTCAGGGCATGAGATTCAGGGCATGAGTTTCAGTGCAGTTAATTGAGGGCATGAGATTCAGTGCACGAGTTTTAGAGCATGAGATTCAGGGCTTCATTTTCAGGGCAGAAGATTCAGGGCAGGTGTTTCAGTGCAGGAGATTCAGGGCATGAGATTCAGGGCATGAGATTCAGGGCAGGTATTTCAGGGCATGTAATTCAGGGCATGAGTTTCTGGGCAGATGATTCAGGGCATGAGTTTTAGGGCATGTGATTCAGGGCATGAGTTTCAGTGCATGAGTTTCAGGGCAGGAGTTTCAGGGTATGTGATTTAGGGCATGAGTTTCAGGGGCATGAGATTCAGGGCTTGAGTTTCAGGAATGAGGTTCAGGGCATGAGTTTCAGGGCATGAGATTCAGGCATGAGTTTCAGTGCAGGAACTTGAGGGCATGAGATTCAGTGCACGAGTTTCAGAGCATGAGATTCAGGGCATGAGATTCAGGGCATGATTTTCAAGGCAGGAGATTCAGGGATGGTGTTTCAGTGCAGAAGTTTCAGGGCATGAGATTCAGGGCATGAGATTCAGGGCATGAGTTTCAGGGCATGAGATTCAGGGCAGGTATTTCAGGGCATGTAATTCAGGGCATGAGTTTCTGGGCAGATGATTCAGGGCAGGAGTTTTAGGGCATGTGATTCAGGCATGAGTTTCAGTGCATGAGTTTCAGGGCAGGAGTTTCAGGGTATGTGATTTAGGGCAAGAGTTTCAGGGCATGAGATTCAGGGCTTGAGTTTCAGGGCATGAGGTTCAGAGCAGTTAATTGAGGGCATGAGATTCAGTGCACGAGTTTTAGAGCATGAGATTCAGGGCTTCATTTTCAGGGCAGAAGATTCAGGGCAGGTGTTTCAGTGCAGGAGTTTCAGGCATGAGATTCAGGGCATGAGATTCAGGGCATGAGTTTCAGGACAGGAGATTCAGGGCATGAGTTTCAGGGCATGAGTTTCAGGGCATGAATTTCAGGGCAGGAGTTTCAGGGCATGAGATTCAGGGCATGAGTTTCAGGACAGGAGATTCAGGGCATGAGTTTCAGGGCATGAGTTTCAGGGCATGAATTTCAGGGCAGGAGTTTCAGGGCATGTGATTCAGGGCGTGAGTTTCAGGGCATGAGATTCAGGGCAGGTGTTTCAGGGCATGTAATTCAGGGCATGAGTTTCTGGGCAGATGATTCAGGGCATTAGTTTTAGGGCATGTGGTTCAGGGCATGAGATTCAGTGCATGAGTTTCAGGGCAGGAGTTTCAGGGTATGTGATTTAGGGCATGAGTTTCAGGGCATGAGATTCAGGGCTTGAGTTTCAGGGCATGAGGTTCAGGGCATGAGTTTCAGGGCATGAGATTCAGGGCATGAGTTTCAGTGCAGGAACTTGAGGGCATGAGATTCAGTGCACGAGTTTCAGAGCATGAGATTCAGGGCATGAGATTCAGGGCATGAGTTTCAGTGCAGGAATTTCAGGGCATGAGATTCAGGGCATGAGATTCAGGGCATGAGTTTTAGGAAGGGAGATTCAGGGAATGAGTTTCAGGGCATGCGTTTCAAGGCAGGAGTTTCAGGGTATGTAATTCAGGGCGTGAGTTTCAGGATATGAGATTCATGGCATGAGTTTCAGTGCAGGAGTTTCAGGGCATGAGATTCAGGGCATGAGTTTCAGGGCATGAGATTCAGGACAGGAGTTTCAAGGCATGAAATTCAGGGCTTGAGTTTCACTGCATGAGTTTGAGGGCAGGAGTTTCAGGGCATGAGATTCAGGGCATGAGTTTCAGGGCATGAGATTCAGGGCAGGAAGTTCAGGGCATGTAATTCAGGGCATGAGTTTCTGGGCAGATGATTCAGGGCAGGAGTTTTAGGGCATGTGATTCAGGGCATGAGTTTCAGTGCATGAGTTTCAGGGCAGGAGATTCAGGGCTTGAGTTTCAGGGCATGATTTTCAGGGCAGGAGATTCAGGGCAGGTGTTTCAGTGCAGGAGTTTCTGGGCATGAGATTCAGGGCATGAGATTCAGGGCATGAGTTTCAGAGCTTCATTTTCAGGGCAGGAGATTCAGGGCAGGTGTTTCAGTGCAGAAGTTTCAGGGCACGAGATTCAGGGCATGAGATTCAGGGCATGAGTTTCAGGGCATGAGTTTCAGGGCATGAGTTTCAGGGCAGGAGTTTCAGGGCATGTGATTCAAGGCGTGAGTTTCAGGATATGAGATTCATGGCATGAGTTTCAGTGCAGGTGTTTCAGGGCATGAGATTCAGGGCATGAGTTTCAGTGCATGAGTTTGAGGGCAGGAGTTTCAAGGCATGAGATTCAGGGCATGAGTTTCAGAGCATGGGATTCAGGGCATGAGATTCAGGGCATGATTTTCAGGGCAGGAGATTCAGGGCAGGTGTTTCAGTGCAGGAGTTTCAGGGCATGAGATTCAGGGCATGAGATTCAGGGCATGAGTTTCAGGACAGGAGATTCAGGGCATGAGTTTCAGGGCATGAGTTTCAGGGCATGAGATTCAGGGCATGTGATTCAGGGCTTCATTTTCAGGGCAGGAGATTCAGGGCAGGTGTTTCAGTGCAGGAGTTTCAGGGCACGAGATTCAGGGCATGAGATTCAGGGCATGAGTTTCAGGGCATGAGTTTCAGGGCATGAGTTTCAGGGCATGTGATTCAAGGCGTGAGTTTCAGGATATGAGATTCATGGCATGAGTTTCAGTGCAGGTGTTTCAGGGCAAGAGATTCAGGGCATGAGTTTCAGTGCATGAGTTTGAGGGCAGGAGTTTCAAGGCATGAGATTCAGGGCATGAGTTTCAGTGCATGAGATTCAGGGCAGGTATTTCAGGGCATGTAATTCAGGGCATGAGTTTCTGGGCAGATGATTCAGGGCATGTGTTTTAGGGCATGTGATTCAGGGCATCAGTTTCAGTGCATGAGTTTCAGGGCAGGAGTTTCAGGGTATGTGATTTAGGGCATGAGTTTCAGGGCATGAGATTCAGGGCATCAGTTTCAGAGCATGAGATTCAGGGCATGAGATTCAGGGCAGGATTTTCAGGGCAGGAGATTCAGGGCAGGTGTTTCAGTGCAGGAGTTTCAGGGCATGAGATTCAGGGCGTGAGATTCAGGGCATGAGTTTCAGGACAGGAGATTCAGGGCATGAGTTTCAGGGCATGAGTTTCAGGGCATGAGATTCAGGCATGAGATTCAGGGCTTCATTTTCAGGGCAGGAGATTCAGGGCAGGTGTTTCAGTGCAGGAGTTTCAGGGCACGAGATTCAGGGCATGAGATTCAGGGCATGAGTTTCAGGGCATGAGTTTCATGGCATGAGTTTCAGGGCAGGAGTTTCAGGGCATGCGATTCAAGGCGTGAGTTTCAGGATATGAGATTCATGGCATGAGTTTCAGTGCAGGTGTTTCAGGGCAAGAGATTCAGGGCATGAGTTTCAGTGCATGAGTTTGAGGACAGGAGTTTCAAGACATGAGATTCAGGGCATGAGTTTCAGTGCATGATATTCAGGGCAGGTATTTCAGGGCATGTAATTCAGGGCATGAGTTTCTGGGCAGATGATTCAGGGCATGTGTTTTAGGGCATGTGATTCAGGGCATCAGTTTCAGTGCATGAGTTTCAGGGGCAGGAGTTTCAGGGTATGTGATTTAGGGCATGAGTTTCAGGGCATGAGATTCAGGCTTGAGTTTCAGGGCATGAGGTTCAGGGCATGAGTTTCAGGGCATGAGATTCAGGGCTTGAGTTTCAGTGCAGGAACTTGAGGGCATGAGATTCAGTGCACGAGTTTCAGAGCATAAGATTCAGGGCATGAGATTCAGGTCATGATTTTCAAGGCTGGAGATTCAGGGCAGGTGTTTCAGTGCAGGAGTTCCGGACATGAGATTCAGGGCATGAGTTTCAGTGCAGTAACTTGAGGTCATGAGATTCATTGCACGAGTATCAGAGCGTGAGATTCAGGGCATGATATTCAGGGCATGAGTTTCAGGGCAGGAGATTCAGGGCAGGTGTTTCAGTGCAGGAGTTTCAGGGCATGAGATTCAGGACATGAGATTCAGGGCATGAGTTTTAGGACAGGAGATTCAGGGCATGAGTTTCAGGGCATGAGTTTCAGGGCAGGAGTTTCAGGGCATGTAATTCAGGGCGTGAGTTTCAGGGCATGAGATTCAGGGCATGAGAATCAGGGCATGAGTTTCAGGGCATGAGATTCAGGGCAGGTATTTCAGGGCATGTAATTCAGGGCATGAGTTTCTGGGCAGATGATTCAGGGCAGGAGTTTTAGGGCATGTGATTCAGGGCATGAGTTTCAGTGCATGAGTTTCAGGGCAATAGTTTCAGGGTATGTGATTTAGGGCAAGAGTTTCAGGGCATGAGATTCAGGGCTTGAGTTTCAGGGCATGAGGTTCAGGGCATGAGTTTCAGGGCATGAGATTCAGGGCATGAGTTTCAGTGCAGTTAATTGAGGGCATGAGATTCAGTGCACGAGTTTTAGAGCATGAGATTCAGGGCTTCATTTTCAGGGCAGAAGATTCAGGGCAGGTGTTTCAGTGCAGGAGTTTCAGGGCATGAGATTCAGGCATGAGATTCAGGGCATGAGTTTCAGGACAGGAGATTCAGGGCATGAGTTTCAGGGCATGAGTTTCAGGGCATGAATTTCAGGGCAGGAGTTTCAGGGCATGTGATTCAGGGCGTGAGTTTCAGGGCATGAGATTCAGGGCAGGTGTTTCAGGGCATGTAATTCAGGGCATGAGTTTCTGGGCAGATGATTCAGGGCATTAGTTTTAGGGCATGTGGTTCAGGGCATGAGATTCAGTGCATGAGTTTCAGGCAGGAGTTTCAGGGTATGTGATTTAGGGCATGAGTTTCAGGGCATGAGATTCAGGGCTTGAGTTTCAGGGCATGAGGTTCAGGGCATGAGTTTCAGGGCATGAGATTCAGGGCATGAGTTTCAGTGCAGGAACTTGAGGGCATGAGATTCAGTGCACGAGTTTCAGAGCATGAGATTCAGGGCATGAGATTCAGGGCATGAGTTTCAGTGCAGGAATTTCAGGGCATGAGATTCAGGGCATGAGATTCAGGGCATGAGTTTTAGGAAAGGAGATTCAGGGAATGAGTTTCAGGGCATGCGTTTCAAGGCAGGAGTTTCAGGGTATGTAATTCAGGGCGTGAGTTTCAGGATATGAGATTCATGGCATGAGTTTCAGTGCAGGAGTTTCAGGGCATGAGATTCAGGGCATGAGTTTCAGGGCATGAGATTCAGGACAGGAGTTTCAAGGCATGAAATTCAGGGCTTGAGTTTCACTGCATGAGTTTGAGGGCAGGAGTTTCAGGGCATGAGATTCAGGGCATGAGTTTCAGGGCATGAGATTCAGGGCAGGAAGTTCAGGGCATGTAATTCAGGGCATGAGTTTCTGGGCAGATGATTCAGGGCAGGAGTTTAGGGCATGTGATTCAGGGCATGAGTTTCAGTGCATGAGTTTCAGGGCAGGAGATTCAGGGCTTGAGTTTCAGGGCATGATTTTCAGGGCAGGAGATTCAGGGCAGGTGTTTCAGTGCAGGAGTTTCTGGGCATGAGATTCAGGGCATGAGATTCAGGGCATGAGTTTCAGGATATGAGATTCATGGCATGAGTTTCAGTGCAGGAGATTCAGGGCATGAGATTCAGGGCATGAGTTTCAGAGCATGAGATTCAGGGCATAATATTCAGGGCATGATTTTCAGTGCAGGAGATTCAGGGCAGGTGTTTCAGTGCAGGAGTTTCAGGGCATGAGATTCAAGGCATGAGATTCAGGGCATGAGTTTCAGGACAGGAGATTCAGGCATGAGTTTCAGGGCATGAGTTTCAGGGCATGAGATTCAGGGCATGAGATTCAGGGCTTCATTTTCAGGGCAGGAGATTCAGGGCAGGTGTTTCAGTGCAGGAGTTTCAGGGCACGAGATTCAGTGCATGAGTTTCAGGCATGAGTTTCAGGGCAGGAGTTTCAGGGCATGTGATTCAAGGCGTGAGTTTCAGGATATGAGATTCATGGCATGAGTTTCAGTGCAGGTGTTTCAGGGCATGAGATTCAGGGCAGGAGTTTCAAGGCATGAGATTCAGGGCATGAGTTTCAGTGCATGAGTTTGAGGGCAGGAGTTTCAGGCCATGAGATTAAGGGCATGAGTTTCAGGGCATGAGATTCAGGGCAGGTGTTTCAGGGCATGTAATTCAGGGCATGAGTTTCTGGGCAGATGATTCAGGGCATGAGTTTTAGGGCATGTGATTCAGGGCATGAGTTTCAGTGCATGAGTTTCAGGGCAGGAGTTTCAGGGTATGTGATGTAGGGCATGATTTTCAGGGCATGAGATTCAGGGCTTGAGATTCAGGGCATGAGTTTCAGAGCATGAGATTGAGGGCATGAGATTCAGGCATGATTTTCAGGGCAGGAGATTCAGGGCAGGTGTTTCAGTGCAGGAGTTTCAGGGCATGACATTCAGGGCGTGAGATTCAGGGCTTCATTTTCAGGGCAGGAGATTCAGGGCAGGTGTTTCAGTGCAGGAGTTTCAGGGCACGAGATTCAGGGCATGAGATTCAGGGCATGAGTTTCAGGGCATGCGTTTCAGGGCAGGAGTTTCAGGGCATGTGATTCAAGGCATGAGTTTCAGTGCATGAGTTTCAGGGCAGGAGTTTCAGGATATGAGATTCATGGCATGAGTTTCAGTGCAGGTGTTTCAGGGCAAGAGATTCAGGGCATGAGTTTCAGTGCATGAGTTTGAGGGCAGGAGTTTCAAGGCATGAGATTCAGGGCATGAGTTTCAGTGCATGAGATTCAGGGCAGGTATTTCAGGGCATGTAATTCAGGGCATGAGTTTCTGGGCAGATGATTCAGGGCATGTGTTTTAGGGCATGTGATTCAGGGCATCAGTTTCAGTGCATGAGTTTCAGGGCAGGAGTTTCAGGGTATGTGATTTAGGGCATGAGTTTCAGGGCATGAGATTCAGGGCATCAGTTTCAGAGCATGAGATTCAGGGCATGAGATTCAGGGCATGATTTTCAGGGCAGGAGATTCAGGGCAGGTGTTTCAGTGCAGGAGTTTCAGGCATGAGATTCAGGGCATGAGATTCAGGGCATGAGTTTCAGGACAGGAGATTCAGGGCATGAGTTTCAGGGCATGAGTTTCAGGGCATGAGATTCAGGGCATGAGATTCAGGGCTTCATTTTCAGGGCAGGAGATTCAGGGCAGGTGTTTCAGTGCAGGAGTTTCAGGGCACGAGATCAGAGCATGAGATTCAGGGCATGAGTTTCAGGGCATGAGTTTCAGGGCATGAGTTTCAGGGCAGGAGTTTCAGGGCATGTGATTCAAGGCGTGAGTTTCAGGATATGAGATTCATGGCATGAGTTTCAGTGCAGGTGTTTCAGGGCAAGAGATTCAGGGCATGAGTTTCAGTGCATGAGTTTGAGGGCAGGAGTTTCAAGGCATGAGATTCAGGGCATGAGTTTCAGTGCATGATATTCAGGGCAGGTATTTCAGGGCATGTAATTCAGGGCATGAGTTTCGGGGCAGATGATTCAGGGCATGTGTTTTAGGCATGTGATTCAGGGCATCAGTTTCAGTGCATGAGTTTCAGGGCAGGAGTTTCAGGGTATGTGATTTAGGGCATGAGTTTCAGGGCATGAGATTCAGGGCTTGAGTTTCAGGGCATGAGGTTCAGGGCATGAGTTTCAGGGCATGAGATTCAGGGCTTGAATTTCAGTGCAGGAACTTGAGGGCATGAGATTCAGTGCACGAGTTTCAGAGCATGAGATTCAGGGCATGAGATTCAGGTCATGATTTTCAAGGCTGGAGATTCAGGGCAGGTGTTTCAGTGCAGGAGTTCCGGACATGAGATTCAGGGCATGAGTTTCAGTGCAGTAACTTGAGGTCATGAGATTCATTGCACGAGTTTCAGAGCGTGAGATTCAGGGCATGATATTCAGGGCATGAGTTTCAGGGCAGGAGATTCAGGGCAGGTGTTTCAGTGCAGGAGTTTCAGGGCATGAGATTCAGGACATGAGATTCAGGGCATGAGTTTTAGGACAGGAGATTCAGGGCATGAGTTTCAGGGCATGAGTTTCAGGGCAGGAGTTTCAGGGCATGTAATTCAGGGCGTGAGTTTCAGGATATGAGATTCATGGCATGAGTTTCAGTGCAGGAGTTTCAGGGCATGAGATTCAGGGCATGAGTTTCAGTGCATGAGATTCAGGGCAGGTATTTCAGGGCATGTAATTCAGGGCATGAGTTTCTGGGCAGATGATTCAGGGCATGAGTTTTAGGGCATGTGATTCAGGGCATGAGTTTCAGTTAATGAGTTTCAGGGCAGGAGTTTCAGGGTATGTGATTTAGGGCATGAGTTTCAGGGCATGAGATTCAGGGCTTGAGTTTCAGGGAATGAGGTTCAGGGCATGAGTTTCAGGGCATGAGATTCAGGGCATGAGTTTCAGTGCAGGAACTTGAGGGCATGAGATTCAGTGCACGAGTTTCAGAGCATGAGATTCAGGGCATGAGATTCAGGGCATGATTTTCAAGGCAGGAGATTCAGGGATGGTGTTTCAGTGCAGGAGTTTCAGGGCATGAGATTCAGGGCATGAGATTCAGGGCATGAGTTTCAGGGCATGAGATTCAGGGCAGGTATTTCAGGGCATGTAATTCAGGGCATGAGTTTCTGGGCAGATGATTCAGGGCAGGAGTTTTAGGGCATGTGATTCAGGGCATGAGTTTCAGTGCATGAGTTTCAGGGCAGGAGTTTCAGGGTATGTGATTTAGGGCAAGAGTTTCAGGGCATGAGATTCAGGGCTTGAGTTTCAGGGCATGAGGTTCAGGGCGTGAGTTTCAGGGCATGAGATTCAGGGCATGAGTTTCAGTGCAGTTAATTGAGGGCATGAGATTCAGTGCACGAGTTTTAGAGCATGAGATTCAGGGCTTCATTTTCAGGGCAGAAGATTCAGGGCAGGTGTTTCAGTGCAGGAGTTTCAGGGCATGAGATTCAGGGCATGAGATTCAGGGCATGAGTTTCAGGACAGGAGATTCAGGGCA
>NW_027276733.1:0-35770 GCF_030028105.1 Mobula birostris | reverse complement strand
ACACTCCATCCGTACTGTCCCTCTAACGGTGTAACACTCCCTCGGTACTGTCCCTCTGACAGTGTGACACTCCCTCAGTACTGTCCCTCTGACAGTGTGACTCTCCCTCAGTACTGTCCCTCTGACAGTGTGACTCTCCCTCGGTACTGTCCCTCTGACAGTGTGACACCCGCTCAGTACTGTCCCTCTGAAAGTGTGACACTCCCTCAGTACTGTCCCTCTGACAGTGTGACACTCCCTCAGTACTGTCCCTCTGACAGTGTGACACTCCCTCAGTACTGTCCCTCTGAAAGTGTGACACTCCCTCAGTACTGTCCCTCTGACAGTGTGACACTCCATCAGTACTGACTCTCTTGCAGTGTGACACTCCCTCAGTACTGTCCCTCTGACAGTGTGACACTCCCTCAGAACTGTCCCTCTGACAGTGTGACACTCTCTCAGTACTGTCCCTCTGACAGTGTGACACTCCCTCAGTCCTGTCCCTCTAACAGTGTGACATTCTCTCGGTGCTGACCCTCTGACATTGTGACACTCCCTCGGTACTGCCCCTCTGACAGTGTGACACCCAATCAGTACTGTCCCTCTGACAGTGTGACTCTCCCTCAGTACTGTCCCTCTGACAGTGTGACTCTCCCTCGGTACTGTCCCTCTGACAGTGTGACACCCGCTCAGTACTGTCCCTCTGACAGTGTGACACTCCCTCAGTACTGTCCCTCTGACAGTGTGACACTCCCTCAGAACTGTCCCTCTGACAGTGTGACACTCCCTCAGTACTGTCCCTCCGACAGTGTGACACTCCATCAGTACTGACCCTGTGCTGTGTGACAATCCCTCAGTACTGTCCCTCTGACAGTGTGACACTCCCTCAGAACTGTCCCTCTGACAGTGTGACACTCTCTCAGTACTGTCCCTCTGACAGTGTGATACTCCCTCAGTCCTGTCCCTCTGACAGTGTGACACTCACTCAGTACTGTCCCTCTGACAGTGTGACACTCCCTCAGTACTGTCCCTCTGATAGTCAGACACAACATCAATACTGTCCCTCTGACAGTGTGACACTCCCTCAGTACTGTCCCTCTGACAGTGTGACATTCCCTCAGTACTGTCCCTCTGACAGTGTGACACTACCTCAGTACTGTCCCTCTGACAGTGTGACACTCCCTCAGTACTGTCCCTCTGACAGTGTGACTCTCCTCAGTACTGTCCCTCTGACAGTGTGACTCTCCCTCGGTACTGTCCCTCTGACAGTGTGACACCCGCTCAGTACTGTCCCTCTGACAGTGTGACACTCCTCAGTACTGTCCCTCTGACAGTGTGACACTGCCTCAATACTGTCCCTCTGACAGTGTGACACTCCCTCAGTACTGTCCCTCTGAAAGTGTGACACTCCCTCAGTACTGTCCCTCTGACAGTGTGACTCTCCATCAGTACTGACCCTCTTGCAGTGTGACACTCCCTCAGTACTGTCCCTCTGACAGTGTGACACTCCCTCAGAACTGTCCCTCTGACAGTGTGACACTCTCTCAGTACTGTCCCTCTGACAGTGTGACACTCCCTCAGTCCTGTCCCTCTAACAGTGTGACATTCTCTCGGTGCTGACCCTCTGACATTGTGACACTCCTTCAGTACTGTCCCTCTGACAGTGTGACACTCCCTCAGTGCTGTCCCTCTGACAGTGTGACACTCCCTCAGTGCTGACCCTCTGACAGTGTGACACTCCCTCAGTACTGTCCCTCTGACAGTGTGACACTGCATCAGTACTGTCCCTCTGACAGTGTGACACTCCCTCAGTACTGTCCCTCTGACAGTGTGACGCTTCCTCGGTACTGTCCCTCTGACAGTGTGACACTCTCTCAGTACTGTCCCTCTGACAGTGTGACACTCCCTCAGTACTGTCCCTCTGACAGTGTGACACTCCCTCAGTGCTGTCACTCTGACAGTGTGACACTCCCTCAGTACTGTCCCTCTGACAGTGTGACACTCCCTCAGTGCTGTCCCTCTGACAGTGTGACACTCCCTCAGTGCTGTCACTCTGACAGTGTGACACTCCCTCAGTCCTGTCCCTCTGACAGTGTGACACTCAATCAGTACTGTCCCTCTGACAGTGTGACACTCCCTCGGTACTGCCCCTCTGACAGTGTGACACCCAATCAGTACTGTCCCTCTGACAGTGTGACTCTCCCTCAGTACTGTCCCTCTGACAGTGTGACTCTCCCTCGGTACTGTCCCTCTGACAGTGTGACACCCGCTCAGTACTGTCCCTCTGACAGTGTGACACTCCCTCAGTACTGTCCCTCTGACAGTGTGACACTCCCTCAGAACTGTCCCTCTGACAGTGTGACACTCCCTCAGTACTGTCCCTCCGACAGTGTGACACTCCATCAGTACTGACCCTGTTGCTGTGTGACACTCCCTCAGTACTGTCCCTCTGACAGTGTGACACTCCCTCAGAACTGTCCCTCTGACAGTGTGACACTCTCTCAGTACTGTCCCTCTGACAGTGTGACACTCCCTCAGTCCTGTCCCTCTGACAGTGTGACACTCACTCAGTACTGTCCCTCTGACAGTGTGACACTCCCTCAGTACTGTCCCTCTGATAGTCAGACACAACATCAATACTGTCCCTCTGACAGTGTGACACTCCCTCAGTACTGTCCCTCTGACAGTGTGACACTCCCTCAGTCCTGTCCCTCTAACACTGTGACACTCTCTCGGTACTGACCCTCTGGCATTGTGACACTCCCTCAGTACTGTCCCTCTGACAGTGTGACACTCCCTCAGAACTGTCCCTCTGACAGTGTGACACTCTCTCAGTACTGTCCCTCTGACAGTGTGACACTCCCTCAGTCCTGTCCCTCTAACAGTGTGACACTCTCTCGGTGCTGACCCTCTGACATTGTGACACTCCTTCAGTACTGTCCCTCTGACAGTGTGACACTCCCTCAGTGCTGTCCCTCTGACAGTGTGACACTCCCTCAGTACTGTCCCTCTGACAGTGTGACATTTCCTCAGTCCTGTCCCTCTAACAGTGTGACACTTTCTCGGTACTGACCATCTGACATTGCGACACTCCCTCAGTACTGTCCCTCTGACAGTGTGACACTCTCTCAGTACTGTCCCTCTGACAGTGTGACACTCCCTCAGTACTGTCCCTCTGACAGTGTGACACTCCCTCAGTGCTGTCCCTCTGACAGTGTGACACTCCTTCAGTGCTGTCCCTCTGACAGTGTGACACTCCCTCAGTACTGTCCCTCTGACAGTGTGACACTGCATCAGTACTGTCCCTCTGACAGTGTGACACTCCCTCAGTACTGTCCCTCTGACAGTGTGACACTTGCTCGGTACTGACCCTCTGACAGTATGACACTCCCTCAGTACTGTCCCTCTGACAGTGTGACACTCCCTCAGCACTGTCCCTCTGACAGTGTGACACTCTTTCAGTACTGTCCCTCTGACAGTGTGACACTCCCTCAGTACTGTCCCTCTGACAGTGTGACACTCCCTCAGTGCTGTCCCTCTGACAGTGTGACACTCCCTCAGTGCTGTCACTCTGACAGTGTGACACTCCCTCAGTACTGTCCCTCCGACAGTGTGACACTCCCTCAGTACTGTCCCTCTGACAGTGTGACACTCCATCAGTACTGTCCCTCTGACAGTGTGACACTCCCTCGGTACTGTCCCTCTGACAGTGTGACACCCACTCAGTACTGTCCCTCTGACAGTGTGACACTCCCTCAGTACTGTCCCTCTGACAGTGTGACTCTCCCTCAGTACTGTCCCTCTGACAGTGTGACACTCCCTCGGTACTGTCCCTCTGACAGTGTGACACCCGCTCAGTACTGTCCCTCTGACATTGTGACACTCCCTCAGTACTGTCCCTCTGACAGTGTGACACTCCCTCAGTACTGTCCCTCTCACAGTGTGACACTCCCTCAGTACTGACCCTCTTACAGTGTGACACTCCCTCAGTACTGTCCCTCTGACAGTGTGACACTCCCTCAGTACTGTCCCTCTGACAGTGTGACACTCTCTCAGTACTGTCCCTCTGACAGTGTGACACTCCCTCAGTACTGTCCCTCTGACAGTGTGACACTCCCTCAGTACTGTCCCTCTGACAGTGTGACACTCCATCCGTACTGTCCCTCTAACGGTGTAACACTCCCTCGGTACTGTCCCTCTGACAGTGTGACACTCCCTCAGTACTGTCCCTCTGACAGTGTGACTCTCCCTCAGTACTGTCCCTCTGACAGTGTGACTCTCCCTCGGTACTGTCCCTCTGACAGTGTGACACCCGCTCAGTACTGTCCCTCTGAAAGTGTGACACTCCCTCAGTACTGTCCCTCTGACAGTGTGACACTCCCTCAGTACTGTCCCTCTGACAGTGTGACACTCCCTCAGTACTGTCACTCTGAAAGTGTGACACTCCCTCAGTACTGTCCCTCTGACAGTGTGACACTCCATCAGTACTGACTCTCTTGCAGTGTGACACTCCCTCAGTACTGTCCCTCTGACAGTGTGACACTCCCTCAGAACTGTCCCTCTGACAGTGTGACACTCTCTCAGTACTGTCCCTCTGACAGTGTGACACTCCCTCAGTCCTGTCCCTCTAACAGTGTGACATTCTCTCGGTGCTGACCCTCTGACATTGTGACACTCCTGCAGTACTGTCCCTCTGACAGTGTGACACTCCCTCAGTGCTGTCCCTCTGACAGTGTGACACTCCCTCAGTGCTGACACTCTGACAGTGTGACACTCCCTCAGTACTGTCCCTCTGACAGTGTGACACTGCATCAGTACTGTCCCTCTGACAGTGTGACACTCCCTCAGTACTGTCCCTCTGACAGTGTGACACTTCCTCGGTACTGTCCCTCTGACAGTGTGACACTCCCTCAGTACTGTCCCTCTGACAGTGTGACACTCCATCAGTACTGTCCCTCTGACAGTGTGACACTCCCTCGGTACTGTCCCTCTGACAGTGTGACACCCGCTCAGTACTGTCCCTCTGACAGTGTGACATTCACTCAGTACTGTCCCTCTGACAGTGTGACTCTCCCTCAGTTCTGTCCCTCTGACAGTGTGACACTCCCTCGGTACTGTTCCTCTGACAGTGTGACACTCCCTCTGTACTGTCACTCTGACAATGAGACACTCCCTCAGTACAGCCCGTATGACAGTGTGACACTCCCTCAGTACTGTCCCTCTGATAGTCAGACACAACATCAATACTGTCCCTCTGACAGTGTGACACTCCCTCAGTACTGTCCCTCTGACAGTGTGACACTCCCTCAGTCCTGTCCCTCTAACACTGTGACACTCTCTCGGTACTGACCCTCTGGCATTGTGACACTCCCTCAGTACTGTCCCTCTGACAGTGTGACACCCGCTCAGTACTGTCCCTCTGACAGTGTGACACTCCCTCAGTACTGTCCCTCTGACAGTGTGACACTGCCTCAGTACTGTCCCTCTGACAGTGTGACACTCCCTCAGTACTGTCCCTCTGAAAGTGTGACACTCCCTCAGTACTGTCCCTCTGACAGTGTGACTCTCCATCAGTACTGACCCTCTTGCAGTGTGACACTCCCTCAGTACTGTCCCTCTGACAGTGTGACACTCCCTCAGAACTGTCCCTCTGACAGTGTGACACTCTCTCAGTACTGTCCCTCTGACAGTGTGACACTCCCTCAGTCCTGTCCCTCTAACAGTGTGACATTCTCTCGGTGCTGACCCTCTGACATTGTGACACTCCTTCAGTACTGTCCCTCTGACAGTGTGACACTCCCTCAGTGCTGTCCCTCTGACAGTGTGACACTCCCTCAGTGCTGACCCTCTGACAGTGTGACACTCCCTCAGTACTGTCCCTCTGACAGTGTGACACTGCATCAGTACTGTCCCTCTGACAGTGTGACACTCCCTCAGTACTGTCCCTCTGACAGTGTGACGCTTCCTCGGTACTGTCCCTCTGACAGTGTGACACTCTCTCAGTACTGTCCCTCTGACAGTGTGACACTCCCTCAGTACTGTCCCTCTGACAGTGTGACACTCCCTCAGTGCTGTCACTCTGACAGTGTGACACTCCCTCAGTACTGTCCCTCTGACAGTGTGACACTCCCTCAGTGCTGTCCCTCTGACAGTGTGACACTCCCTCAGTGCTGTCACTCTGACAGTGTGACACTCCCTCAGTCCTGTCCCTCTGACAGTGTGACACTCAATCAGTACTGTCCCTCTGACAGTGTGACACTCCCTCGGTACTGCCCCTCTGACAGTGTGACACCCAATCAGTACTGTCCCTCTGACAGTGTGACTCTCCCTCAGTACTGTCCCTCTGACAGTGTGACTCTCCCTCGGTACTGTCCCTCTGACAGTGTGACACCCGCTCAGTACTGTCCCTCTGACAGTGTGACACTCCCTCAGAACTGTCCCTCTGACAGTGTGACACTCCCTCAGAACTGTCCCTCTGACAGTGTGACACTCCCTCAGTACTGTCCCTCCGACAGTGTGACACTCCATCAGTACTGACCCTGTTGCTGTGTGACACTCCCTCAGTACTGTCCCTCTGACAGTGTGACACTCCCTCAGAACTGTCCCTCTGACAGTGTGACACTCTCTCAGTACTGTCCCTCTGACAGTGTGACACTCCCTCAGTCCTGTCCCTCTGACAGTGTGACACTCACTCAGTACTGTCCCTCTGACAGTGTGACACTCCCTCAGTACTGTCCCTCTGATAGTCAGACACAACATCAATACTGTCCCTCTGACAGTGTGACACTCCCTCAGTACTGTCCCTCTGACAGTGTGACACTCCCTCAGTACTGTCCCTCTGACAGTGTGACACTACCTCAGTACTGTCCCTCTGACAGTGTGACACTCCCTCAGTACTGTCCCTCTGACAGTGTGACACTGCCTCAGTACTGTCCCTCTGACAGTGTGACACTCCCTCAGTACTGTCCCTCTGAAAGTGTGACACTCCCTCAGTACTGTCCCTCTGACAGTGTGACTCTCCATCAGTACTGACCCTCTTGCAGTGTGACACTCCCTCAGTACTGTCCCTCTGACAGTGTGACACTCCCTCAGAACTGTCCCTCTGACAGTGTGACACTCTCTCAGTACTGTCCCTCTGACAGTGTGACACTCCCTCAGTCCTGTCCCTCTAACAGTGTGACATTCTCTCGGTGCTGACCCTCTGACATTGTGACACTCCTTCAGTACTGTCCCTCTGACAGTGTGACACTCCCTCAGTGCTGTCCCTCTGACAGTGTGACACTCCCTCAGTGCTGACCCTCTGACAGTGTGACACTCCCTCAGTACTGTCCCTCTGACAGTGTGACACTGCATCAGTACTGTCCCTCTGACAGTGTGACACTCCCTCAGTACTGTCCCTCTGACAGTGTGACGCTTCCTCGGTACTGTCCCTCTGACAGTGTGACACTCTCTCAGTACTGTCCCTCTGACAGTGTGACACTCCCTCAGTACTGTCCCTCTGACAGTGTGACACTCCCTCAGTGCTGTCACTCTGACAGTGTGACACTCCCTCAGTACTGTCCCTCTGACAGTGTGACACTCCCTCAGTGCTGTCCCTCTGACAGTGTGACACTCCCTCAGTGCTGTCACTCTGACAGTGTGACACTCCCTCAGTCCTGTCCCTCTGACAGTGTGACACTCAATCAGTACTGTCCCTCTGACAGTGTGACACTCCCTCGGTACTGCCCCTCTGACAGTGTGACACCCAATCAGTACTGTCCCTCTGACAGTGTGACTCTCCCTCAGTACTGTCCCTCTGACAGTGTGACTCTCCCTCGGTACTGTCCCTCTGACAGTGTGACACCCGCTCAGTACTGTCCCTCTGACAGTGTGACACTCCCTCAGTACTGTCCCTCTGACAGTGTGACACTCCCTCAGAACTGTCCCTCTGACAGTGTGACACTCCCTCAGTACTGTCCCTCCGACAGTGTGACACTCCATCAGTACTGACCCTGTTGCTGTGTGACACTCCCTCAGTACTGTCCCTCTGACAGTGTGACACTCCCTCAGAACTGTCCCTCTGACAGTGTGACACTCTCTCAGTACTGTCCCTCTGACAGTGTGACACTCCCTCAGTCCTGTCCCTCTGACAGTGTGACACTCACTCAGTACTGTCCCTGTGACAGTGTGACACTCCCTCAGTACTGTCCCTCTGATAGTCAGACACAACATCAATACTGTCCCTCTGACAGTGTGACACTCCCTCAGTACTGTCCCTCTGACAGTGTGACACTCCCTCAGTCCTGTCCCTCTAACACTGTGACACTCTCTCGGTACTGACCCTCTGGCATTGTGACACTCCCTCAGTACTGTCCCTCTGACAGTGTGACACTCCCTCAGTCCTGTCCCTCTAACAGTGTGACACTCTCTCGGTGCTGACCCTCTGACATTGTGACACTCCTTCAGTACTGTCCCTCTGACAGTGTGACACTCCCTCAGTGCTGTCCCTCTGACAGTGTGACACTCCCTCAGTACTGTCCCTCTGACAGTGTGACATTTCCTCAGTCCTGTCCCTCTAACAGTGTGACACTTTCTCGGTACTGACCATCTGACATTGCGACACTCCCTCAGTACTGTCCCTCTGACAGTGTGACACTCTCTCAGTACTGTCCCTCTGACAGTGTGACACTCCCTCAGTACTGTCCCTCTGACAGTGTGACACTCCCTCAGTGCTGTCCCTCTGACAGTGTGACACTCCTTCAGTGCTGTCCCTCTGACAGTGTGACACTCCCTCAGTACTGTCCCTCTGACAGTGTGACACTGCATCAGTACTGTCCCTCTGACAGTGTGACACTCCCTCAGTACTGTCCCTCTGACAGTGTGACACTTGCTCGGTACTGACCCTCTGACAGTATGACACTCCCTCAGTACTGTCCCTCTGACAGTGTGACACTCCCTCAGCACTGTCCCTCTGACAGTGTGACACTCTCTCAGTACTGTCCCTCTGACAGTGTGACACTCCCTCAGTACTGTCCCTCTGACAGTGTGACACTCCCTCAGTGCTGTCCCTCTCACAGTGTGACACTCCCTCAGTGCTGTCACTCTGACAGTGTGACACTCCCTCAGTACTCTCCCTCCGACAGTGTGACACTCCCTCAGTACTGTCCCTCTGACAGTGTGACACTCCATCAGTACTGTCCCTCTGACAGTGTGACACTCCCTCGGTACTGTCCCTCTGACAGTGTGACACCCGCTCAGTACTGTCCCTCTGACAGTGTGACACTCCCTCAGTACTGTCCCTCTGACAGTGTGACTCTCCCTCAGTACTGTCCCTCTGACAGTGTGGACACTCCCTCGGTACTGTCCCTCTGACAGTGTGACACCCGCTCAGTACTGTCCCTCTGACATTGTGACACTCCCTCAGTACTGTCCCTCTGACAGTGTGACACTCCCTCAGTACTGTCCCTCTCACAGTGTGACACTCCCTCAGTACTGACCCTCTTACAGTGTGACACTCCCTCAGTACTGTCCCTCTGACAGTGTGACACTCCCTCAGTACTGTCCCTCTGACAGTGTGACACTCTCTCAGTACTGTCCCTCTGACAGTGTGACACTCCCTCAGTACTGTCCCTCTGACAGTGTGACACTCCCTCAGTACTGTCCCTCTGACAGTGTGACACTCCCTCAGTACTGTCCCTCTGACAGTGTGACACTCCATCCGTACTGTCCCTCTGACGGTGTAACACTCCCTCGGTACTGTCCCTCTGACAGTGTGACACTCCCTCAGTACTGTCCCTCTGACAGTGTGACTCTCCCTCAGTACTGTCCCTCTGACAGTGTGACTCTCCCTCGGTACTGTCCCTCTGACAGTGTGACACCCGCTCAGTACTGTCCCTCTGAAAGTGTGACACTCCCTCAGTACTGTCCCTCTGACAGTGTGACACTCCCTCAGTACTGTCCCTCTGACAGTGTGACACTCCCTCAGTACTGTCCCTCTGAAAGTGTGACACTCCCTCAGTACTGTCCCTCTGACAGTGTGACACTCCATCAGTACTGACTCTCTTGCAGTGTGACACTCCCTCAGTACTGTCCCTCTGACAGTGTGACACTCCCTCAGAACTGTCCCTCTGACAGTGTGACACTCTCTCAGTACTGTCCCTCTGACAGTGTGACACTCCCTCAGTCCTGTCCCTCTAACAGTGTGACATTCTCTCGGTGCTGACCCTCTGACATTGTGACACTCCTGCAGTACTGTCCCTCTGACAGTGTGACACTCCCTCAGTGCTGTCCCTCTGACAGTGTGACACTCCCTCAGTGCTGACACTCTGACAGTGTGACACTCCCTCAGTACTGTCCCTCTGACAGTGTGACACTGCATCAGTACTGTCCCTCTGACAGTGTGACACTCCCTCAGTACTGTCCCTCTGACAGTGTGACACTTCCTCGGTACTGTCCCTCTGACAGTGTGACACTCCCTCAGTACTGTCCCTCTGACAGTGTGACACTCCATCAGTACTGTCCCTCTGACAGTGTGACACTCCCTCGGTACTGTCCCTCTGACAGTGTGACACCCGCTCAGTACTGTCCCTCTGACAGTGTGACATTCACTCAGTTCTGTCCCTCTGACAGTGTGACACTCCCTCGGTACTGTTCCTCTGACAGTGTGACACTCCCTCTGTACTGTCACTCTGACAATAAGACACTCCCTCAGTACAGCCCGTATGACAGTGTGACACTCCCTCAGTACTGTCCCTCTGATAGTCAGACACAACATCAATACTGTCCCTCTGACAGTGTGACACCCCCTCAGTACTGTCCCTCTGACAGTGTGACACTCCCTCAGTCCTGTCCCTCTAACACTGTGACACTCTCTCGGTACTGACCCTCTGGCATTGTGACACTCCCTCAGTACTGTCCCTCTGACAGTGTGACACTCCCTCAGAACTGTCCCTCTGACAGTGTGACACTCTCTCAGTACTGTCCCTCTGACAGTGTGACACTCCCTCAGTGCTGTCCCTCTGACAGTGTGACACTCCCTCAGTACTGTCCCTCTGACAGTGTGACATTTCCTCAGTCCTGTCCCTCTAACAGTGTGACACTTTCTCGGTACTGACCCTCTGACATTGTGACACTCCCTCAGTACTGTCCCTCTGACAGTGTGACACTCTCTCAGTACTGTTCCCTCTGACAGTGTGACACCTCCCTCAGTGCTGTCCCTCTGACAGTGTGACACTCCCTCAGTGCTGTCACTCTGACAGTGTGACACTCCCTCAGTACTGTCCCTCTGACAGTGTGACACTCCCTCAGTACTGTCCCTCTGACAGTGTGACACTCCATCAGTACTGTCCCTCTGACAGTGTGACACTCCCTCGGTACTGTCCCTCTGACAGTGTGACACTCTCTCAGTACTGTCCCTCTGACAGTGTGACACTCCCTCAGTACTGTCCCTCTGACAGTGTGACACTCCCTCAGAACTGTCCCTCTGACAGTGTGACACTCTCTCAGTACTGTCCCTCTGACAGTGTGACATTCCCTCAGTCCTGTCCCTCTAACAGTGTGACATTCTCTCGGTGCTGACCCTCTGACATTGTGACACTCCTTCAGTACTGTACCTCTGACAGTGTGACACTCACTCAGTGCTGTCCCTCTGACAGTGTGACACTCCCTCAGTGCTGTCCCTCTGACAGTGTGACACTCCCTCAGTACTGTCCCTCTGACAGTGTGACATTTCCTCAGTCCTGTCCCTCTAACAGTGTGACACTTTCTCGGTACTGACCCTCTGACATTGTGACACTCCCTCAGTACTGTCCCTCTGACAGTGTGACACTCTCTCAGTACTGTCCCTCTGACAGTGTGACACTCCCTCAGTGCTGTCCCTCTGACAGTGTGACACTCCCTCAGTGCTGTCACTCTGACAGTGTGACACTCCCTCAGTACTGTCCCTCTGACAGTGTGACACTCCATCAGTACTGTCCCTCTGACAGTGTGACACTCCCTCGGTACTGTCCCTCTGACAGTGTGACACCCGCTCAGTACTGTCCCTCTGACACTGTGACACTCACTCAGTACTGTCCCTCTGACAGTGTGACTCTCCCTCAGTTCTGTCCCTCTGACAGTGTGACACTCCCTCGGTACTGTTCCTCTGACAGTGTGACACTCCCTCTGTACTGTCACTCTGACAATGAGACACTCCCTCAGTACAGCCCGTATGACAGTGTGATACTCCCTCAGTACTGTCCCTCTGATAGTCAGACACAACATCAATACTGTCCCTCTGACAGTGTGACACTCCCTCAGTACTGTCCCTCTGACAGTGTGACACTCCCTCAGAACTGTCCCTCTGACAGTGTGACACTCTCTCAGTACTGTCCCTCTGACAGTGTGACACTCCCTCAGTGCTGTCCCTCTGACAGTGTGACACTCCCTCAGTACTGTCCCTCTGACAGTGTGACATTTCCTCAGTCCTGTCCCTCTAACAGTGTGACACTTTCTCGGTACTGACCCTCTGACATTGTGACACTCCCTCAGTACTGTCCCTCTGACAGTGTGACACTCTCTCAGTACTGTCCCTCTGACAGTGTGACACTCCCTCAGTGCTGTTCCTCTGACAGTGTGACACGCCCTCAGTGCTGTCACTCTGACAGTGTGACCACTCCCTCAGTACTGTCCCTCTGACAGTGTGACACTCCCTCAGTACTGTCCCTCTGACAGTGTGACACTCCATCAGTACTGTCCCTCTGACAGTGTGACACTCCCTCGGTACTGTCTCTCTGACAGTGTGACACTCTCTCAGTACTGTCCCTCTGACAGTGTTACACTCCCTCAGTACTGTCCCTCTGACAGTGTGACACTCCCTCAGAACTGTCCCTCTGACAGTGTGACACTCTCTCAGTACTGTCCCTCTGACAGTGTGATACTCCCTCAGTCCTGTCCCTCTAACAGTGTGACATTCTCTCGGTGCTGACCCTCTGACATTGTGACACTCCTTCAGTACTGTACCTCTGACAGTGTGACACTCCCTCAGTGCTGTCCCTCTGACAGTGTGACACTCCCTCAGTGCTGACACTCTGACAGTGTGACACTCCCTCAGTTCTGTCCCTCTGACAGTGTGACACTGCATCAGTACTGTCCCTCTGACAGTGTGACACTCCCTCAGTACTGTCCCTCTGATAGTCAGACACAACATCAATACTGTCCCTCTGACAGTGTGACACTCCCTCAGTACTGTCCCTCTGACAGTGTGACACTCCCTCAGTCCTGTCCCTCTAACACTGTGACACTCTCTCGGTACTGACCCTCTGGCATTGTGACACTCCCTCAGTACTGACCCTCTAACAGTGTGACACTCCCTCAGAACTGTCCCTCTGACAGTGTGACACTCTCTCAGTACTGTCCCTCTGACAGTGTGACACTCCCTCAGTACTGTCCCTCTCACAGTGTGACACTCCCTCAGTACTGACCCTCTTACAGTGTGACACTCCCTCAGTACTGTCCCTCTGACAGTGTGACACTCCCTCAGTACTGTCCCTCTGACAGTGTGACACTCTCTCAGTACTGTCCCTCTGACAGTGTGACACTCCCTCAGTACCGTCCCTCTGACAGTGTGACACTCCCTCAGTACTGTCCCTCTGACAGTGTGACACTCCATCCGTACTGTCCCTCTGACGGTGTAACACTCCCTCGGTACTGTCCCTCTGACAGTGTGACACTCCCTCAGTACTGTCCCTCTGACAGTGTGACTCTCCCTCAGTACTGTCCCTCTGACAGTGTGACTCTCCCTCGGTACTGTCCCTCTGACAGTGTGACACCCGCTCAGTACTGTCCCTCTGAAAGTGTGACACTCCCTCAGTACTGTCCCTCTGACAGTGTGACACTCCCTCAGTACTGTCCCTCTGACAGTGTGACACTCCCTCAGTACTGTCCCTCTGAAAGTGTGACACTCCCTCAGTACTGTCCCTCTGACAGTGTGACACTCCATCAGTACTGACTCTCTTGCAGTGTGACACTCCCTCAGTACTGTCCCTCTGACAGTGTGACATTCCCTCAGAACTGTCCCTCTGACAGTGTGACACTCTCTCAGTACTGTCCCTCTGACAGTGTGACACTCCCTCAGTCCTGTCCCTCTAACAGTGTGACATTCTCTCGGTGCTGACCCTCTGACATTGTGACACTCCTGCAGTACTGTCCCTCTGACAGTGTGACACTCCCTCAGTGCTGTCCCTCTGACAGTGTGACACTCCCTCAGTGCTGACACTCTGACAGTGTGACACTCCCTCAGTACTGTCCCTCTGACAGTGTGACACTGCATCAGTACTGTCCCTCTGACAGTGTGACACTCCCTCAGTACTGTCCCTCTGACAGTGTGACACTTCCTCGGTACTGTCCCTCTGACAGTGTGACAGTCCCTCAGTACTGTCCCTCTGACAGTGTGACACTCCATCAGTACTGTCCCTCTGACAGTGTGACACTCCCTCGGTACTGTCCCTCTGACAGTGTGACACCCGCTCAGTACTGT
The DNA here is from genome assembly GCF_030028105.1 of Mobula birostris. NCBI lineage: Eukaryota > Metazoa > Chordata > Chondrichthyes > Myliobatiformes > Myliobatidae > Mobula > Mobula birostris. Next base: position 21,297 of record NW_027276733.1, on the reverse strand, counting down.
CCCTCTGACAGTGTGACATTCACTCAGTACAGTCCCTCTGACAGTGTGACTCTCCCTCAGTTCTGTCCCTCTGACAGTGTGACACTCCCTCGGTACTGTTCCTCTGACAGTGTGACACTCCCTCTGTACTGTCACTCTGACAATGAGACACTCCCTCAGTACAGCCCGTATGACAGTGTGACACTCCCTCAGTACTGTCCCTCTGATAGTCAGACACAACATCAATACTGTCCCTCTGACAGTGTGACACTCCCTCAGTACTGTCCCTCTGACAGTGTGACACTCCCTCAGTCCTGTCCCTCTAACACTGTGACACTCTCTCGGTACTGACCCTCTGGCATTGTGACACTCCCTCAGTACTGTCCCTCTGACAGTGTGACACTCCCTCAGAACTGTCCCTCTGACAGTGTGACACTCTCTCAGTACTGTCCCTCTGACAGTGTGACACTCCCTCAGTGCTGTCCCTCTGACAGTGTGACACTCCCTCAGTACTGTCCCTCTGACAGTGTGACATTTCCTCAGTCCTGTCCCTCTAACAGTGTGACACTTTCTCGGTACTGACCCTCTGACATTGTGACACTCCCTCAGTACTGTCCCTCTGACAGTGTGACACTCTCTCAGTACTGTCCCTCTGACAGTGTGACACTCCCTCAGTGCTGTCACTCTGACAGTGTGACACTCCCTCAGTACTGTCCCTCTGACAGTGTGACACTCCCTCAGTACTGTCCCTCTGACAGTGTGACACTCCATCAGTACTGTCCCTCTGACAGTGTGACACTCCCTCGGTACTGTCCCTCTGACAGTGTGACACTCTCTCAGTACTGTCCCTCTGACAGTGTGACACTCCCTCAGTACTGTCCCTCTGACAGTGTGACACTCCCTCAGAACTGTCCCTCTGACAGTGTGACACTCTCTCAGTACTGTCCCTCTGACAGTGTGACATTCCCTCAGTCCTGTCCCTCTAACAGTGTGACATTCTCTCGGTGCTGACCCTCTGACATTGTGACACTCCTTCAGTACTGTACCTCTGACAGTGTGACACTCACTCAGTGCTGTCCCTCTGACAGTGTGACACTCCCTCAGTGCTGTCCCTCTGACAGTGTGACACTCCCTCAGTACTGTCCCTCTGACAGTGTGACATTTCCTCAGTCCTGTCCCTCTAACAGTGTGACACTTTCTCGGTACTGACCCTCTGACATTGTGACACTCCCTCAGTACTGTCCCTCTGACAGTGTGACACTCTCTCAGTACTGTCCCTCTGACAGTGTGACACTCCCTCAGTGCTGTCCCTCTGACAGTGTGACACTCCCTCAGTGCTGTCACTCTGACAGTGTGACACTCCCTCAGTACTGTCCCTCTGACAGTGTGACACTCCATCAGTACTGTCCCTCTGACAGTGTGACACTCCCTCGGTACTGTCCCTCTGACAGTGTGACACCCGCTCAGTACTGTCCCTCTGACAGTGTGACACTCACTCAGTACTGTCCCTCTGACAGTGTGACTCTCCCTCAGTTCTGTCCCTCTGACAGTGTGACACTCCCTCGGTACTGTTCCTCTGACAGTGTGACACTCCCTCTGTACTGTCACTCTGACAATGAGACACTCCCTCAGTACAGCCCGTATGACAGTGTGATACTCCCTCAGTACTGTCCCTCTGATAGTCAGACACATCATCAATACTGTCCCTCTGACAGTGTGACACTCCCTCAGTACTGTCCCTCTGACAGTGTGACACTCCCTCAGAACTGTCCCTCTGACAGTGTGACACTCTCTCAGTACTGTCCCTCTGACAGTGTGACACTCCCTCAGTGCTGTCCCTCTGACAGTGTGACACTCCCTCAGTACTGTCCCTCTGACAGTGTGACATTTCCTCAGTCCTGTCCCTCTAACAGTGTGACACTTTCTCGGTACTGACCCTCTGACATTGTGACACTCCCTCAGTACTGTCCCTCTGACAGTGTGACACTCTCTCAGTACTGTCCCTCTGACAGTGTGACACTCCCTCAGTGCTGTTCCTCTGACAGTGTGACACTCCCTCAGTGCTGTCACTCTGACAGTGTGACACTCCCTCAGTACTGTCCCTCTGACAGTGTGACACTCCATCAGTACTGTCCCTCTGACAGTGTGACACTCCCTCGGTACTGTCCCTCTGACAGTGTGACACTCTCTCAGTACTGTCCCTCTGACAGTGTTACACTCCCTCAGTACTGTCCCTCTGACAGTGTGACACTCCCTCAGAACTGTCCCTCTGACAGTGTGACACTCTCTCAGTCCTGTCCCTCTAACAGTGTGACATTCTCTCGGTGCTGACCCTCTGACATTGTGACACTCCTTCAGTACTGTACCTCTGACAGTGTGACACTCCCTCAGTGCTGTCCCTCTGACAGTGTGACACTCCCTCAGTGCTGACACTCTGACAGTGTGACACTCCCTCAGTTCTGTCCCTCTGACAGTGTGACACTGCATCAGTACTGTCCCTCTGACAGTGTGACACTCCCTCAGTACTGTCCCTCTGACAGTGTGACACTTCCTCGGTACTGTCCCTCTGACAGTGTGACACCCCCTCAGTACTGTCCCTCTGACAGTGTGACACTCCATCAGTACTGTCCCTCTGACAGTGTGACACTCCCTCGGTCCTGTCCCTCTGACAGTGTGACACCCGCTGAGTACTGTCCCTCTGACAGTGTGACACTCACTCAGTACTGCCCCTCTGACAGTGTGACTCTCCCTCAGTTCTGTCCCTCTGACAGTGTGACACTCCCTCGGTACTGTTCCTCTGACAGTGTGACACTCCCTCTGTACTGTCACTCTGACAATGAGACACTCCCTCAGTTCAGCCCGTATGACAGTGTGACACTCCCTCAGTACTGTCCCTCTGATAGTCAGACACAACATCAATACTGTCCCTCTGACAGTGTGACACTCCCTCAGTACTGTCCCTCTGACAGTGTGACACTCCCTCAGTCCTGTCCCTCTAACACTGTGACACTCTCTCGGTACTGACCCTCTGGCATTGTGACACTCCCTCAGTACTGTCCCTCTAACAGTGTGACACTCCCTCAGAACTGTCCCTCTGACAGTGTGACACTCTCTCAGTACTGTCCCTCTGACAGTGTGACACTCCCTCAGTCCTGTCCCTCTAACAGTGTGACACTCTCTCGGTGCTGACCCTCTGACATTGTGACACTCCTTCAGTACTGTCCCTCTGACTGTGTGACACTCCCTCAGTGCTGTCCCTCTGACAGTGTGACACTCCCTCAGTACTGTCCCTCTGACAGTGTGACATTTCCTCAGTCCTGTCCCTCTAACAGTGTGACACTTTCTCGGTACTGACCCTCTGACATTGTGACACTCCCTCAGTACTGTCCCTCTGACAGTGTGACACTCTCTCAGTACTGTCCCTCTGACAGTGTGACACTCCCTCAGTGCTGTCCCTCTGACAGTGTGACACTCCATCAGTACTGTCCCTCTGACAGTGTGACACTCCCTCAGTACTGTCCCTCTGACAGTGTGACACTCCATCAGTACTGTCCCTCTGACAGTGTGACACTCCCTCGGTACTGTCCCTCTGACAGTGTGACACTCTCTCAGTACTGTCCCTCTGACGGTGTGACTCTCCCTCAGTACTGTCCCTCTGACAGTGTGACACTCCCTCAGTGCTGTCCCTCTGACAGTGTGACACTCCCTCAGGGCTGTCACTCTGACAGTGTGACACTCCCTCAGTACTGTCGCTCTGACAGTGTGACACTCCCTCAGTACTGTCCCTCTGACAGTGTGACACTCCATCCGTTCTGTCCCTCTGACGGTGTAACACTCCCTCGGTACTGTCCCTCTGACAGTGTGACACCCGCTCAGTACTGTCCCTCTGACAGTGTGACACTCTCTCAGTACTGTCCCTCTGACAGTGTGACACTCCCTCAGTACTGTCCCTCTGACAGTGTGACACTCCCTCAGTACTGTCCCTCTGACAGTGTGACATTTCCTCAGTCCTGTCCCTCTAACAGTGTGACACTTTCTCGGTACTGACCCTCTGACATTGTGACACTCCCTCAGTACTGTCCCTCTGACAGTGTGACACTCTCTCAGTACTGTCCCTCTGACAGTGTGACACTCCCTCAGTGCTGTCCCTCTGACAGTGTGACAGCTCCCTCAGTGCTGTCACTCTGACAGTGTGACACTCCCTCAGTACTGTCCCTCTGACAGTGTGACACTCCCTCAGTACTGTCCCTCTGACAGTGTGACACTCCATCAGTACTGTCCCTCTGACAGTGTGACACTCCCTCGGTACTGTCCCTCTGACAGTGTGACACTCTCTCAGTACTGTCCCTCTGACAGTGTGACACTCCCTCAGTACTGTCCCTCTGACAGTGTGACACTCCCTCAGTGCTGTCCCTCTGACAGTGTGACACTCCCTCAGTGCTGTCACTCTGACAGTGTGACACTCCCTCAGTACTGTCGCTCTGACAGTGTGACACTCCCTCAGTACTGTCCCTCTGACAGTGTGACACTCCATCCGTACTGTCCCTCTGACGGTGTAACACTCCCTCGGTACTGTCCCTCTGACAGTGTGACACCCGCTCAGTACTGTCCCTCTGACAGTGTGACACTCTCTCAGTACTGTCCCTCTGACAGTGTGACACTCCCTCAGTACTGTCCCTCTGACAGTGTGACACTCCCTCAGTGCTGTCCCTCTGACAGTGTGACACTCCCTCAGTGCTGTCACTCTGACAGTGTGACACTCCCTCAGTACTGTCCCTCTGACAGTGTGACACTCCATCAGTACTGTCCCTCTGACGGTGTAACACTCCCTCAGTACTGTCCCTCTGACTGTGTGACACCCGCTCAGTACTGTCCCTCTGACAATGTGACACTCCCTCAGTACTGTCCCTCTGACAGTGTGACTCTCCCTCAGTACTGTCCCTCTGACAGTGTGACTCTCCCTCGGTACTGTCCCTCTGACAGTGTGACACCCGCTCAGTACTGTCCCTCTGACAGTGTGACACTCCCTCAGTACTGTCCCTCTGACAGTGTGAAACTGCCTCAGTACTGTCCCTCTGACAGTGTGACACTCCCTCAGTACTGTCCCTCTGAAAGTGTGACACTCCCTCAGTACTGTCCCTCTGACAGTGTGACACTCCATCAGTACTGACCCTCTTGCAGTGTGACACTCCCTCAGTACTGTCCCTCTGACAGTGTGACACTCCCTCAGTGTTGTTCCTCTGACAGTGTGACACTCCCTCAGTGCTGTCACTCTGACAGTGTGACACTCCCTTAGTACTGTCCCTCTGACAGTGTGACACTCCCTCAGTACTGTCCCTCTGACAGTGTGACACTCCATCAGTACTGTCCCTCTGACAGTGTGACACTCCCTCGGTACTGTCCCTCTGACAGTGTGACACTCTCTCAGTACTGTCCCTCTGACAGTGTGACACTCCCTCAGTACTGTCCCTCTGACAGTGTGACACTCCCTCAGAACTGTCCCTCTGACAGTGTGACACTCTCTCAGTACTGTCCCTCTGACAGTGTGATACTCCCTCAGTCCTGTCCCTCTAACAGTGTGACATTCTCTCGGTGCTGACCCTCTGACATTGTGACACTCCTTCAGTACTGTACCTCTGACAGTGTGACACTCCCTCAGTGCTGTCCCTCTGACAGTGTGACACTCCCTCAGTGCTGACACTCTGACAGTGTGACACTCCCTCAGTTCTGTCCCTCTGACAGTGTGACACTGCATCAGTACTGTCCCTCTGACAGTGTGACACTCCCTCAGTACTGTCCCTCTGACAGTGTGACACTTCCTCGGTACTGTCCCTCTGACAGTGTGACACCCCCTCAGTACTGTCCCTCTGACAGTGTGACACTCCATCAGTACTGTCCCTCTGACAGTGTGACACTCCCTCGGTACTGTCCCTCTGACAGTGTGACACCCGCTGAGTACTGTCCCTCTGACAGTGTGACACTCACTCAGTACTGTCCCTCTGACAGTGTGACTCTCCCTCAGTTCTGTCCCTCTGACAGTGTGACACTCCCTCGGTACTGTTCCTCTGACAGTGTGACACTCCCTCTGTACTGTCACTCTGACAATGAGACACTCCCTCAGTTCAGCCCGTATGACAGTGTGACACTCCCTCAGTACTGTCCCTCTGATAGTCAGACACAACATCAATACTGTCCCTCTGACAGTGTGACACTCCCTCAGTACTGTCCCTCTGACAGTGTGACACTCCCTCAGTCCTGTCCCTCTAACACTGTGACACTCTCTCGGTACTGACCCTCTGGCATTGTGACACTCCCTCAGTACTGTCCCTCTAACAGTGTGACACTCCCTCAGAACTGTCCCTCTGACAGTGTGACACTCTCTCAGTACTGTCCCTCTGACAGTGTGACACTCCCTCAGTCCTGTCCCTCTAACAGTGTGACACTCTCTCGGTGCTGACCCTCTGACATTGTGACACTCCTTCAGTACTGTCCCTCTGACAGTGTGACACTCCCTCAGTGCTGTCCCTCTGACAGTGTGACACTCCCTCAGTACTGTCCCTCTGACAGTGTGACATTTCCTCAGTCCTGTCCCTCTAACAGTGTGACACTTTCTCGGTACTGACCCTCTGACATTGTGACACTCCCTCAGTACTGTCCCTCTGACAGTGTGACACTCTGTCAGTACTGTCCCTCTGACAGTGTGACACTCCCTCAGTGCTGTCCCTCTGACAGTGTGACACTCCCTCAGTGCTGTCACTCTGACAGTGTGACACTCCCTCAGTACTGTCCCTCTGACAGTGTGACACTCACTCGGTACTGTCCCTCTGACAGTGTGACACTCCATCAGTACTGTCCCTCTGACAGTGTGACACTCCCTCGGTACTGTCCCTCTGACAGTGTGACACTCTCTCAGTACTGTCCCTCTGACAGTGTGACTCTCCCTCAGTACTGTCCCTCTGACAGTGTGACACTCCCTCAGTGCTGTCCCTCTGACAGTGTGACACTCCCTCAGTACTGTCGCTCTGACAGTGTGACACTCCCTCAGTACTGTCCCTCTGACAGTGTGACACTCCATCCGTACTGTCCCTCTGACGGTGTAACACTCCCTCGGTACTGTCCCTCTGACAGTGTGACACCCGCTCAGTACTGTCCCTCTGACAGTGTGACACTCTCTCAGTACTGTCCCTCTGACAGTGTGACACTCCCTCAGTACTGTCCCTCTGACAGTGTGACACTCCCTCAGTACTGTCCCTCTGACAGTGTGACATTTCCTCAGTCCTGTCCCTCTAACAGTGTGACACTTTCTCGGTACTGACCCTCTGACATTGTGACACTCCCTCAGTACTGTCCCTCTGACAGTGTGACACTCTCTCAGTACTGTCCCTCTGACAGTGTGACACTCCCTCAGTGCTGTCCCTCTGACAGTGTGACAGCTCCCTCAGTGCTGTCACTCTGACAGTGTGACACTCCCTCAGTACTCTCCCTCTGACAGTGTGACACTCCCTCAGTACTGTCCCTCTGACAGTGTGACACTCCATCAGTACTGTCCCTCTGACAGTGTGACACTCCCTCGGTACTGTCCCTCTGACAGTGTGACACTCTCTCAGTACTGTCCCTCTGACAGTGTGACACTCCCTCAGTACTGTCCCTCTGACAGTGTGACACTCCCTCAGTGCTGTCACTCTGACAGTGTGACACTCCCTCAGTACTGTCGCTCTGACAGTGTGACACTCCCTCAGTACTGTCCCTCTGACAGTGTGACACTCCATCCGTACTGTCCCTCTGACGGTGTAACACTCCCTCGGTACTGTCCCTCTGACAGTGTGACACCCGCTCAGTACTGTCCCTCTGACAGTGTGACACTCTCTCAGTACTGTCCCTCTGACAGTGTGACACTCCCTCAGTACTGTCCCTCTGACAGTGTGACACTCCCTCAGTGCTGTCCCTCTGACAGTGTGACACTCCCTCAGTGCTGTCACTCTGACAGTGTGACACTCCCTCAGTACTGTCCCTCTGACAGTGTGACACTCCCTCAGTACTGTCCCTCTGACAGTGTGACACTCCATCAGTACTGTCCCTCTGACGGTGTAACACTCCCTCAGTACTGTCCCTCTGACTGTGTGACACCCGCTCAGTACTGTCCCTCTGACAATGTGACACTCCCTCAGTACTGTCCCTCTGACAGTGTGACTCTCCCTCAGTACTGTCCCTCTGACAGTGTGACTCTCCCTCGGTACTGTCCCTCTGACAGTGTGACACCCGCTCAGTACTGTCCCTCTGACAGTGTGACACTCCCTCAGTACTGTCCCTCTGACAGTGTGAAACTGCCTCAGTACTGTCCCTCTGACAGTGTGACACTCCCTCAGTACTGTCCCTCTGAAAGTGTGACACTCCCTCAGTACTGTCCCTCTGACAGTGTGACACTCCATCAGTACTGACCCTCTTGCAGTGTGACACTCCCTCAGTACTGTCCCTCTGACAGTGTGACACTCCCTCAGAACTGTCCCTCTGACAGTGTGACACTCTCTCAGTACTGTCCCTCTGACAGTGTGACACTCCCTCAGTCCTGTCCCTCTAACAGTGTGACATTCTCTCGGTGCTGACCCTCTGACATTGTGACACTCCTTCAGTACTGTCCCTCTGACAGTGTGACACTCCCTCAGTGCTGTCCCTCTGACAGTGTGACACTCCCTCAGTGCTGACCCTCTGACAGTGTGACACTCCCTCAGTACTGTCCCTCTGACAGTGTGACACTGCATCAGTACTGTCCCTCTGACAGTGTGACACTCCCTCAGTACTGTCCCTCTGACAGTGTGACGCTTCCTCGGTACTGTCCCTCTGACAGTGTGACACTCTCTCAGTACTGTCCCTCTGACAGTGTGACCCTCCCTCAGTACTGTCCCTCTGACAGTGTGACACTCCCTCAGTGCTGTCACTCTGACAGTGTGACACTCCCTCAGTACTGTCCCTCTGACAGTGTGACACTCCCTCGGTACTGTCCCTCTGACAGTGTGACACTCCATCAGTACTGTCCCTCTGACAGTGTGACACTCCCTCGGTACTGTCCCTCTGACAGTGTGACACTCTCTCAGTACTGTCCCTCTGACAGTGTGACACTCCCTCAGTACTGTCCCTCTGACAGTGTGACACTCCCTCAGAACTGTCCCTCTGACAGTGTGACACTCTCTCAGTACTGTCCCTCTGACAGTGTGATACTCCCTCAGTCCTGTCCCTCTAACAGTGTGACATTCTCTCGGTGCTGACCCTCTGACATTGTGACACTCCTTCAGTACTGTACCTCTGACAGTGTGACACTCCCTCAGTGCTGTCCCTCTGACAGTGTGACACTCCCTCAGTGCTGACTCTCTGACAGTGTGACACTCCCTCAGTTCTGTCCCTCTGACAGTGTGACACTGCATCAGTACTGTCCCTCTGACAGTGTGACACTCCCTCAGTACTGTCCCTCTGACAGTGTGACACTTCCTTGGTACTGTCCCTCTGACAGTGTGACACCCCCTCAGTACTGTCCCTCTGACAGTGTGACACTCCATCAGTACTGTCCCTCTGACAGTGTGACACTCCCTCGGTACTGTCCCTCTGACAGTGTGACACCCGCTGAGTACAGTCCCTCTGACAGTGTGACACTCACTCAGTACTGTCCCTCTGACAGTGTGACTCTCCCTCAGTTCTGTCCCTCTGACAGTGTGACACTCCCTCGGTACTGTTCCTCTGACAGTGTGACACTCCCTCTGTACTGTCACTCTGACAATGAGACACTCCCTCAGTTCAGCCCGTATGACAGTGTGACACTCCCTCAGTACTGTCCCTCTGATAGTCAGACACAACATCAATACTGTCCCTCTGACAGTGTGACACTCCCTCAGTACTGTCCCTCTGACAGTGTGACACTCCCTCAGTCCTGTCCCTCTAACACTGTGACACTCTCTCGGTACTGAACCTCTGGCATTGTGACACTCCCTCAGTACTGTCCCTCTAACAGTGTGACACTCCCTCAGAAATGTCCCTCTGACAGTGTGACACTCTCTCAGTACTGTCCCTCTGACAGTGTGACACTCCCTCAGTCCTGTCCCTCTAACAGTGTGACACTCTCTCGGTGCTGACCCTCTGACATTGTGACACTCCTTCAGTACTGTCCCTCTGACAGTGTGACACTCCCTCAGTGCTGTCCCTCTGACAGTGTGACACTCCCTCAGTACTGTCCCTCTGACAGTGTGACATTTCCTCAGTCCTGTCCCTCTAACAGTGTGACACTTTCTCGGTACTGACCCTCTGACATTGTGACACTCCCTCAGTACTGTCCCTCTGACAGTGTGACACTCTCTCAGTACTGTCCCTCTGACAGTGTGACACTCCCTCAGTGCTGTCCCTCTGACAGTGTGACACTCCCTCAGTGCTGTCACTCTGACAGTGTGACACTCCCTCAGTACTGTCCCTCTGACAGTGTGACACTCCCTCAGTAGTGTCCCTCTGACAGTGTGACACTCCATCAGTAATGTCCCTCTGACAGTGTGACACTCCCTCGGTACTGTCCCTCTGACAGTGTGACACTCTCTCAGTACTGTCCCTCTGACACTGTGACACTCCCTCAGTACTGTCCCTCTGACAGTGTGACACTCCCTCAGTGCTGTCCCTCTGACAGTGTGACACTCCCTCAGTGCTGTCACTCTGACAGTGTGACACTCCCTCAGTACTTTCGCTCTGACAGTGTGACACTCCCTCAGTACTGTCCCTCTGACAGTGTGACACTCCATCCGTACTGTCCCTCTGACGGTGTAACACTCCCTCGGTACTGTCCCTCTGACAGTGTGACACCCGCTCAGTACTGTCCCTCTGACAGTGTGACACTCTCTCAGTACCGTCCCTCTGACAGTGTGACACTCCCTCAGTACTGTCCCTCTGACAGTGTGACACTCCCTCAGTGCTGTCCCTCTGACAGTGTGACACTCCCTCAGTCCTGTCCCTCTAACAGTGTGACACTCTCTCGGTGCTGACCCTCTGACATTGTGACACTCCTTCAGTACTGTCCCTCTGACAGTGTGACACTCCCTCAGTGCTGTCCCTCTGACAGTGTGACACTCCCTCAGTACTGTCCCTCTGACAGTGTGACATTTCCTCAGTCCTGTCCCTCTAACAGTGTGACACTTTCTCGGTACTGACCCTCTGACATTGTGACACTCCCTCAGTACTGTCCCTCTGACAGTGTGACACTCTCTCAGTACTGTCCCTCTGACAGTGTGACACTCCCTCAGTGCTGTCCCTCTGACAGTGTGACAGCTCCCTCAGTGCTGTCACTCTGACAGTGTGACACTCCCTCAGTACTGTCCCTCTGACAGTGTGACACTCCCTCAGTACTGTCCCTCTGACAGTGTGACACTCCATCAGTACTGTCCCTCTGACAGTGTGACACTCCCTCGGTACTGTCCCTCTGACAGTGTGACACTCTCTCAGTACTGTCCCTCTGACAGTGTGACACTCCCTCAGTACTGTCCCTCTGACAGTGTGACACTCCCTCAGTGCTGTCCCTCTGACAGTGTGACACTCCCTCAGTGCTGTCACTCTGACAGTGTGACACTCCCTCAGTACTGTCGCTCTGACAGTGTGACACTCCCTCAGTACTGTCCCTCTGACAGTGTGACACTCCATCCGTACTGTCCCTCTGACGGTGTAACACTCCCTCGGTACTGTCCCTCTGACAGTGTGACACCCGCTCAGTACTGTCCCTCTGACAGTGTGACACTCTCTCAGTACTGTCCCTCTGACAGTGTGACACTCCCTCAGTACTGTCCCTCTGACAGTGTGACACTCCCTCAGTGCTGTCCCTCTGACAGTGTGACACTCCCTCAGTGCTGTCACTCTGACAGTGTGACACTCCCTCAGTACTGTCCCTCTGACAGTGTGACACTCCCTCAGTACTGTCCCTCTGACAGTGTGACACTCCATCCGTACTGTCCCTCTGACGGTGTAACACTCCCTCGGTACTGTCCCTCTGACTGTGTGACACCCGCTCAGTACTGTCCCTCTGACAATGTGACACTCCCTCAGTACTGTCCCTCTGACAGTGTGACTCTCCCTCAGTACTGTCCCTCTGACAGTGTGACTCTCCCTCGGTACTGTCCCTCTGACAGTGTGACACCCGCTCAGTACTGTCCCTCTGACAGTGTGACACTCCCTCAGTACTGTCCCTCTGACAGTGTGAAACTGCCTCAGTACTGTCCCTCTGACAGTGTGACACTCCCTCAGTACTGTCCCTCTGAAAGTGTGACACTCCCTCAGTACTGTCCCTCTGACAGTGTGACTCTCCATCAGTACTGACCCTCTTGCAGTGTGACACTCCCTCAGTACTGTCCCTCTGACAGTGTGACACTCCCTCAGAACTGTCCCTCTGACAGTGTGACACTCTCTCAGTACTGTCCCTCTGACAGTGTGACACTTCCTCAGTCCTGTCCCTCTAACAGTGTGACATTCTCTCGGTGCTGACCGTCTGACATTGTGACACTCCTTCAGTACTGTCCCTCTGACAGTGTGACACTCCCTCAGTGCTGTCCCTCTGACAGTGTGACACTCCCTCAGTGCTGACCCTCTGACAGTGTGACACTCCCTCAGTACTGTCGCTCTGACAGTGTGACACTGCATCAGTACTGTCCCTCTGACAGTGTGACACTCCCTCAGTACTGTCCCTCTGACAGTGTGACGCTTCCTCGGTACTGTCCCTCTGACAGTGTGACACTCTCTCAGTACTGTCCCTCTGACAGTGTGACACTCCCTCAGTACTGTCCCTCTGATAGTGTGACACTCCCTCAGTGCTGTCACTCTGACAGTGTGACACTCCCTCAGTACTGTCCCTCTGACAGTGTGACACTCCCTCAGTGCTGTCCCTCTGACAGTGTGACACTCCCTCAGTGCTGTCACTCTGACAGTGTGACACTCCCTCAGTACTGTCCCTCTGACAGTGTGACACTCAATCAGTACTGTCCCTCTGACAGTGTGACACTCCCTCGGTACTGCCCCTCTGACAGTGTGACACCCAATCAGTACTGTCCCTCTGACAGTGTGACTCTCCCTCAGTACTGTCCCTCTGACAGTGTGACTCTCCCTCGGTACTGTCCCTCTGACAGTGTGACACCCGCTCAGTACTGTCCCTCTGACAGTGTGACACTCCCTCAGTACTGTCCGTCTGACAGTGTGACACTCCATCAGTACTGACCCTCTTGCAGTGTGACACTCCCTCAGTACTGTCCCCTCTGACAGTGTGACACTCCCTCAGAACTGTCCCTCTGACAGTGTGACACTCTCTCAGTACTGTCCCTCTGACAGTGTGACACTTCCTCAGTCCTGTCCCTCTAACAGTGTGACATTCTCTCGGTGCTGACCGTCTGACATTGTGACACTCCTTCAGTACTGTCCCTCTGACACTGTGACACTCCCTCAGTGCTGTCCCTCTGACAGTGTGACACTCCCTCAGTGCTGACCCTCTGACAGTGTGACACTCCCTCAGTACTGTCGCTCTGACAGTGTGACACTGCATCAGTACTGTCCCTCTGAAAGTGTGACACTCCCTCAGTACTGTCCCTCTGACAGTGTGACGCTTCCTCGGTACTGTCCCTCTGACAGTGTGACACTCTCTCAGTACTGTCCCTCTGACAGTGTGACACTCCCTCAGTACTGTCCCTCTGACAGTGTGACACTCCCTCAGTGCTGTCACTCTGACAGTGTGACACTCCCTCAGTACCGTCCCTCTGACAGTGTGACACTCCCTCAGTGCTGTCCCTCTGACAGTGTGACACTCCCTCAGTGCTGTCACTCTGACAGTGTGACACTCCCTCAGTACTGTCCCTCTGACAGTGTGACACTCAATCAGTACTGTCCCTCTGACAGTGTGACACTCCCTCGGTACTGCCCCTCTGACAGTGTGACACCCAATCAGTACTGTCCCTCTGACAGTGTGACTCTCCCTCAGTACTGTCCCTCTGACAGTGTGACTCTCCCTCGGTACTGTCCCTCTGACAGTGTGACACCCGCTCAGTACTGTCCCTCTGACAGTGTGACACTCCCTCAGTACTGTCCGTCTGACAGTGTGACACTCCCTCAGTACTGTCATTCTGACAGTGTGACACTCCCTCAGTACTGTCCCTCTGACAGTGTGACACTCCATCAGTACTGACCCTCTTGCAGTGTGACACTCCCTCAGTACTGTCCCTCTGACAGTGTGACACTCCCTCAGAACTGTCCCTCTGACAGTGTGACACTCTCTCAGTACTGTCCCTCTGACAGTGTGACACTCCCTCAGTCCTGTCCCTCTAACAGTGTGACATTCTCTCGGTGCTGACCCTCTGACATTGTGACACTCCTTCAGTACTGTCCCTCTGACAGTGTGACACTCCCTCAGTGCTGTCCCTCTGACAGTGTGACACTCCCTCAGTGCTGACCCTCTGACAGTGTGACACTCCCTCAGTACTGTCCCTCTGACAGTGTGACACTGCATCAGTACTGTCCCTCTGACAGTGTGACACTCCCTCAGTACTGTCTCTCTGACAGTGTGACACTTCCTCGGTACTGTCCCTCTGACAGTGTGACACTCCCTCAGTACTGTCCCTCTGACAGTGTGACACTCCCTCAGTGCTGTCACTCTGACAGTGTGACACTCCCTCAGTACTGTCCCTCTGACAGTGTGACACTCCCTCAGTGCTGTCCCTCTGACAGTGTGACACTTCCTCAGTGCTGTCACTCTGACAGTGTGACACTCCCTCAGTACTGTCCCTATGACAGTGTGACACTCAATCAGTACTGTCCCTCTGACAGTGTGACACTCCCTCGGTACTGCCCCTCTGACAGTGTGACACTCAATCAGTACTGTCCCTCTGACAGTGTGACACTCCCTCAGTGCTGTCCCTCTGACAGTGTGACACTCCCTCAGTGCTGAACCTCTGACAGTGTGACACTCCCTCAGTACTGTCCCTCTGACAGTGTGACACTGCATCAGTACTGTCCCTCTGACAGTGTGACACTCCCTCAGTACTGTCCCTCTGACAGTGTGACACTTCCTCGGTACTGTCCCTCTGACAGTGTGACACTCTCTCAGTACTGTCCCTCTGACAGTGTGACACTCCCTCAGTACTGTCCCTCTGACAGTGTGACACTCCATCAGTACTGTCCCTCTGACAGTGTGACACTCCCTCGGTACTGTCCCTCTGACAGTGTGACACCCGCTCAGTACTGTCCCTCTGACAGTGTGACACTCACTCAGTACTGTCCCTCTGACAGTGTGACTCTCCCTCAGTTCTGTCCCTCTGACAGTGTGACACTCCCTCCGTACTGTTCCTCTGACAGTGTGACACTCCCTCTGTACTGTCACTCTGACAATGAGACACTCCCTCAGTACAGCCCGTATGACAGTGTGACACTCCCTCAGTACTGTCCCCTCTGACAGTGTGACACTCCCTCAGTCCTGTCCCTCTAACACTGTGACACTCTCTCGGTACTGACCCTCTGGCATTGTGACACTCCCTCAGTACTGTCCCTCTGACAGTGTGACACTCCCTCAGAACTGTCCCTCTGACAGTGTGACACTCTCTCAGTACTGTCCCTCTGACAGTGTGACACTCCCTCAGTCCTGTCCCTCTAACAGTGTGACACTCTCTCGGTGCTGACCCTCTGACATTGTGACACTCCTTCAGTACTGTCCCTCTGACAGTGTGACACTCCCTCAGTGCTGTCCCTCTGACAGTGTGACACTCCCTCAGTACTGTCCCTCTGACAGTGTGACATTTCCTCAGTCCTGTCCCTCTAACAGTGTGACACTTTCTCGGTACTGACCCTCTGACATTGTGACACTCCTCAGTACTGTCCCTCTGACAGTGTGACACTCTCTCAGTACTGTCCCTCTGACAGTGTGACACTCCCTCAGTACTGTCCCTCTGACAGTGTGACACTCCGTCAGTGCTGTCCCTGTGACAGTGTGACACTCCCTCAGTGCTGTCCCTCTGACAGTGTGACACTCCCTCAGTACTGTCCCTCTGACAGTGTGACACTGCATCAGTACTGTCCATCTGACAGTGTGACACTCCCTCAGTACTGTCCCTCTGACAGTGTGACACTTGCTCGGTAATGACCCTCTGACAGTATGACACTCCCTCAGTGCTGTCCCTCTGACAGTGTGACACTCCCTCAGTGCTGTCACTCTGACAGTGTGACACTCCCTCAGTACTGTCCCTCTGACAGTGTGACACTCCCTCAGTACTGTCCCTCTGACAGTGTGACACTCCCTCAGTACTGTCCCTCTGACAGTGTGACACTCCCTCGGTACTGTCCCTCTGACAGTGTGACACTCCCTCAGTACTGTCCCTCTGACAGTGTGACACTCCCTCAGTACTGTCCTCTGACAGTGTGACACTCCCTCAGTGCTGTCACTCTGACAGTGTGACACTCCCTCAGTACTGTCCCTCTGACAGTGTGACGCTCCCTCAGTACTGTCCCTCTGACAGTGTGACACTCCATCCGTACTGTCCCTCTGACGGTGTAACACTCCCTCGGTACTGTCCCTCTGACAGTGTGACACCCGCTCAGTACTGTCCCTCTGACTGTGTGACACTCTCTCAGTACTGTCCCTCTGACAGTGTGACACTCCCTCAGTACTGTCCCTCTGACAGTGTGACACTCCCTCAGTGCTGTCCCTCTGACAGTGTGACACTCCCTCAGTGCTGTCACTCTGACAGTGTGACACTCCCTCAGTACTGTCCCTCTGACAGTGTGACACTCCCTCAGTACTGTCCCTCTGACAGTGTGACACTCCATCCGTACTGTCCCTCTGACGGTGTAAAACTCCCTCGGTACTGTCCCTCTGACAGTGTGACACCCGCTCAGTACTGTCCCTCTGACAGTGTGACACTCCCTCAGTACTGTCCCTCTGACAGTGTGACTCTCCCTCAGTACTGTCCCTCTGACAGTGTGACTCTCCCTCGGTACTGTCCCTCTGACAGTGTGACACCCGCTCAGTACTGTCCCTCTGACAGTGTGACACTCCCTCAGTACTGTCCCTCTGACAGCGTGACTCTCCCTCAGTACTGTCCCTCTGACAGTGTGACAGTCCCTCAGTACTGTCCCTCTGAAAGTGTGACACTCCCTCAGTACTGTCCCTCTGACAGTGTGACTCTCCATCAGTACTGACCCTCTTGCAGTGTGACACTCCCTCAGTACTGTCCCTCTGACAGTGTGACACTCCCTCAGAACTGTCCCTCTGACAGTGTGACACTCTCTCAGTACTGTCCCTCTGACAGTGTGACACTCCCTCAGTCCTGTCCCTCTAACAGTGTGACATTCTCTCGGTGCTGACCCTCTGACATTGTGACACTCCTTCAGTACTGTCCCTTTGACAGTGTGACACTCCCTCAGTGCTGTCCCTCTGACAGTGTGACACTCCCTCAGTGCTGACCCTCTGACAGTGTGACACTCCCTCAGTACTGTCCCTCTGACAGTGTGACACTGCATCAGTACTGTCCCTCTGACAGTGTGACACTCCCTCAGTACTGTCTCTCTGACAGTGTGACACTTCCTCGGTACTGTCCCTCTGACAGTGTGGACACTCTCTCAGCACTGTCCCTCTGACAGTGTGACACTCCCTCAGTACTGTCCCTCTGACAGTGTGACACTCCCTCAGTGCTGACACTCTGACAGTGTGACACTCCCTCAGTACTGTCCCTCTGACAGTGTGACACTCCCTCAGTGCTGTCCCTCTGACAGTGTGACACTCCCTCAGTGCTGTCACTCTGACAGTGTGACACTCCCTCAGTACTGTCCCTCTGACAGTGTGACACTCAATCAGTACTGTCCCTCTGACAGTGTGACACTCCCTCGGTACTGCCCCTCTGACAATGTGACACTCAATCAGTACTGTCCCTCTGACAGTGTGACTCTCCCTCAGTACTGTCCCTCTGACAGTGTGACTCTCCCTCGGTACTGTCCCTCTGACAGTGTGACACCCGCTCAGTAGTGTCCCTCTGACAGTGTGACACTCCCTCAGTACTGTCCCTCTGACAGTGTGACACTCCCTCAGTACTGTCCCTCTGACAGTGTGACACTCCCTCAGTACTGTCCCTCTGACAGTGTGACACTCCATCAGTACTGACCCTCTTGCAGTGTGACACTCCCTCAGTACTGTCCCTCTGACAGTGTGACACTCCCTCAGAACTGTCCCTCTGACAGTGTGACACTCTCTCAGTACTGTCCCTCTGACAGTGTGACACTCCCTCAGTCCTGTCCCTCTAACAGTGTGACATTCTCTCGGTGCTGACCCTCTGACATTGTGACACTCCTTCAGTACTGTCCCTCTGACAGTGTGACACTCCCTCAGTGCTGTCACTCTGACAGTGTGACACTCCCTCAGTACTTTCGCTCTGACAGTGTGACACTCCCTCAGTACTGTCCCTCTGACAGTGTGACACTCCATCCGTACTGTCCCTCTGACGGTGTAACACTCCCTCGGTACTGTCCCTCTGACAGTGTGACACCCGCTCAGTACTGTCCCTCTGACAGTGTGACACTCTCTCAGTACCGTCCCTCTGACAGTGTGACACTCCCTCAGTACTGTCCCTCTGACAGTGTGACACTCCCTCAGTGCTGTCCCTCTGACAGTGTGACACTCCCTCAGTCCTGTCCCTCTAACAGTGTGACACTCTCTCGGTGCTGACCCTCTGACATTGTGACACTCCTTCAGTACTGTCCCTCTGACAGTGTGACACTCCCTCAGTGCTGTCCCTCTGACAGTGTGACACTCCCTCAGTACTGTCCCTCTGACAGTGTGACATTTCCTCAGTCCTGTCCCTCTAACAGTGTGACACTTTCTCGGTACTGACCCTCTGACATTGTGACACTCCCTCAGTACTGTCCCCTCTGACAGTGTGACACTCTCTCAGTACTGTCCCTCTGACAGTGTGACACTCCCTCAGTGCTGTCCCTCTGACAGTGTGACAGCTCCCTCAGTGCTGTCACTCTGACAGTGTGACACTCCCTCAGTACTGTCCCTCTGACAGTGTGACACTCCCTCAGTACTGTCCCTCTGACAGTGTGACACTCCATCAGTACTGTCCCTCTGACAGTGTGACACTCCCTCAGTACTGTCCCTCTGACAGTGTGACACTCCCTCAGTGCTGTCCCTCTGACAGTGTGACACTCCCTCAGTGCTGTCACTCTGACAGTGTGACACTCCCTCAGTACTGTCCCTCTGACAGTGTGACACTCCCTCAGTACTGTCCCTCTGACAGTGTGACACTCCATCCGTACTGTCCCTCTGACGGTGTAAAACTCCCTCGGTACTGTCCCTCTGACAGTGTGACACCCGCTCAGTACTGTCCCTCTGACAGTGTGACACTCCCTCAGTACTGTCCCCTCTGACAGTGTGACTCTCCCTCAGTACTGTCCCTCTGACAGTGTGACTCTCCCTCGGTACTGTCCCTCTGACAGTGTGACACCCGCTCAGTACTGTCCCTCTGACAGTGTGACACTCCCTCAGTACTGTCCCTCTGACAGCGTGACTCTCCCTCAGTACTGTCCCTCTGACAGTGTGACAGTCCCTCAGTACTGTCCCTCTGAAAGTGTGACACTCCCTCAGTACTGTCCCTCTGACAGTGTGACTCTCCATCAGTACTGACCCTCTTGCAGTGTGACACTCCCTCAGTACTGTCCCTCTGACAGTGTGACACTCCCTCAGAACTGTCCCTCTGACAGTGTGACACTCTCTCAGTACTGTCCCTCTGACAGTGTGACACTCCCTCAGTCCTGTCCCTCTAACAGTGTGACATTCTCTCGGTGCTGACCCTCTGACATTGTGACACTCCTTCAGTACTGTCCCTCTGACAGTGTGACACTCCCTCCAGTGCTGTCCCTCTGACAGTGTGACACTCCCTCAGTGCTGACCCTCTGACAGTGTGACACTCCCTCAGTACTGTCCCTCTGACAGTGTGACACTGCATCAGTACTGTCCCTCTGACAGTGTGACACTCCCTCAGTACTGTCTCTCTGACAGTGTGACACTTCCTCGGTACTGTCCCTCTGACAGTGTGACACTCTCTCAGCACTGTCCCTCTGACAGTGTGACACTCCCTCAGTACTGTCCCTCTGACAGTGTGACACTCCCTCAGTGCTGACACTCTGACAGTGTGACACTCCCTCAGTACTGTCCCTCTGACAGTGTGACACTCCCTCAGTGCTGTCCCTCTGACAGTGTGACACTCCCTCAGTGCTGTCACTCTGACAGTGTGACACTCCCTCAGTACTGTCCCTCTGACAGTGTGACACTCAATCAGTACTGTCCCTCTGACAGTGTGACACTCCCTCGGTACTGCCCCTCTGACAATGTGACACTCAATCAGTACTGTCCCTCTGACAGTGTGACTCTCCCTCAGTACTGTCCCTCTGACAGTGTGACTCTCCCTCGGTACTGTCCCTCTGACAGTGTGACACCCGCTCAGTAGTGTCCCTCTGACAGTGTGACACTCCCTCAGTACTGTCCCTCTGACAGTGTGACACTCCTCAGTACTGTCCCTCTGACAGTGTGACACTCCCTCAGTACTGTCCCTCTGACAGTGTGACACTCCATCAGTACTGACCCCTCTTGCAGTGTGACACTCCCTCAGTACTGTCCCTCTGACAGTGTGACACTCCCTCAGAACTGTCCCTCTGACAGTGTGACACTCTCTCAGTACTGTCCCTCTGACAGTGTGACACTCCTCAGTCCTGTCCCTCTAACAGTGTGACATTCTCTCGGTGCTGACCCTCTGACATTGTGACACTCCTTCAGTACTGTCCCTCTGACAGTGTGACACTCCCTCAGTGCTGTCACTCTGACAGTGTGACACTCCCTCAGTACTTTCGCTCTGACAGTGTGACACTCCCTCAGTACTGTCCCTCTGACAGTGTGACACTCCATCCGTACTGTCCCTCTGACGGTGTAACACTCCCTCGGTACTGTCCCTCTGACAGTGTGACACCCGCTCAGTACTGTCCCTCTGACAGTGTGACACTCTCTCAGTACCGTCCCTCTGACAGTGTGACACTCCCTCAGTACTGTCCCTCTGACAGTGTGACACTCCCTCAGTGCTGTCCCTCTGACAGTGTGACACTCCCTCAGTCCTGTCCCTCTAACAGTGTGACACTCTCTCGGTGCTGACCCTCTGACATTGTGACACTCCTTCAGTACTGTCCCTCTGACAGTGTGACACTCCCTCAGTGCTGTCCCTCTGACAGTGTGACACTCCCTCAGTACTGTCCCTCTGACAGTGTGACATTTCCTCAGTCCTGTCCCTC